>NC_047113.1:35086321-35176321 GCF_902500255.1 Thalassophryne amazonica
AGCCAGCACATGTCCAGGCCCGTTTGAAGTTCACCAGTGACCATCTGGATGATCCAGAGGAGGCATGGGAGGTCATGTGGTCAGATGAGACCAAAATATAGTTTTTTGGAATCAACTCCACCTACCATGTTTAGAGGATGAGAACAACCCCAAGAAAACCATCCCAACTGTAGTAGAGAAGCTTGAATCTTCGACTGGACTGGGTTGCTTGACGTGAGGACGTTTCACTTCAAATCGCAGAAGCTTCCTCAGCTAAAATTCTTGCTCTGGTAGTCTGACTTCTGTCTTGACTCTTGTAGAGAAGAATAAAACAGAAGCCAACAAAAGCTGGAGTTTTTTAACCTAACCAGACCCCTCCTACCGAGAGGCCAACTGCTATAGGCTAGTGACTAAACAATAGCTCTAATTAGCACCTATTGTGCTCTAGTTAGCACCCTCCAAATGACAGGGCAGCTGTCCCTCGTAATGATGGGACGGATGCCTCCCCTGATGGCTCCCTTGACGACTCTCCTGATGACGTGAATGACTCATTACCATGAACAAAAGACTGAAACTGCTTTGACCTGAGTACCCCATTGTAAACGGGGGACAAAGCGTGTCTGAGACCCCCTCCCCGGTTAAGGCTGGGTTTCAACTGTTTTACAAAGAATGCTTCCTTGACACCTCTCTCAAACCGTTTCTTCTCTCTGGCTAAGATTTTAACTTCCTTGTCCTCAAACGTGTGGTTAGTGTCTTTCAGGTGGAGATGAACTGCAGTCTGAGGTCCACTGGCGCCCTCTCTGCGGTGCTGGTATAGCCTTTTGTGTAAAGGTTGCTTAGTCTCACCTATGAAGTGTTGATTACAGTTTTTCTGACATCTGATAGAATACACTACATTGCTCTGTTTGTAACTAGGGATCTTGTCCTTAGGGTGAACTAATTTCTGTCTCAAGGTGTTAACCGGTTTAAAGTAAACTGGGATTTTGTGCTGTCTGAAGATCCTCTGTAGTTTTTCCCCTACTACTGCTAAATAAGGGAGAGACATTCCTCTTCTTCTTGTCTCCGTCTCCTGTCTATCTGGTCTCTTTGTTTTCTGGGACTTCTGCACTTTGTCCAGGGACCATTGTAGGTACCCACATACTGTGAGGGCTTTTCGTACAAGTTGTTGTTCTTTAGCCCTTCCCTCTGCAGTTGTAGGCACCTGTAGGGCTCTGTGTTGAAGAGTCCTTATCACCCAGAGCTTGTGTTCAAGGGGGTGGTTTGAGCCAAAGAGCAGATATTGGTCAGTGTGAGTGGGTTTTCTGTAAACCCCTGTCTGGAGCTGCCTGTTCTCTCCAATCGTAACATCACAGTCCAAGAAGGCTAAATGGTTGTTTCTGGCATCCTCACGTGTGAACTTGATATTGGAATCCACCGAGTTGATGTGTTCTGTAAAGTCCTCGACCTCCTGTTGCTTGATTTTAACCCATGTGTCATCGACATATCTGAACCAGTGACTGGGAGAGATGCCCGTGAAAGATGTCAAGGCTGTCTTCTCCACTCGCTCCATGTACAGATTGGCCACAATGGGGGATACCGGAGACCCCATCGCACAACCATGGATCGGCCTGTAGTAATTCCCCCTAAACAGGAAATACGTGGTGTTAAGACAGATCTCCAAGAGTTGGCAGATGTGGTCTGGTGTGAGTTTGGTCCTTTCAAGTAGAGACACATCCTCCAGCAGTCTCTGCCTCACAGCTGAGATAGCCTCAGCGGTGGGGATGCAGGTGAACAACGATGTCACATCAAATGACACCATAGTTTCATCTGCCTCCAGCTGCAGGTCCTTGATCTTGTTCACAAAATCTTGTGTGTTCTCCACATGGTGGTCTGAGTTACCCACTAGAGGAGCCAAAATCCACTTGAGGTGCTTGGCCAAATTGTATGTGATGGAATCTGTGCTACATACAATAGGCCTGAGTGGCACGTCCTGTTTGTGGATTTTGGGCAGTCCATAGATGCATGGAGTGGCGTCCCCCGGGTACAGTCTGTAGTATGTCTGCCTGTCGATGAGTCCCTCTTTCTCCAGGTTTTGGAGTTAGATAATGATTTTCTTCTTATAGCCGCTCGTGGGGTCTCTCTTCAGACGTTCGTATGTACTGGAGTCACTGAGCAAGTTGTTGATCTTGGCCTCGTAGTCCGATGTGATCAGGACCACCGTGCATCTGCCTTTATCTGCTGGCAGAATAAGTATGCTTTGGTCCTTCTGCAGTGCTGACAAAGCTTTCTGTTCTTCTCTTGTGATGTTGGACGGAGGAGGCTTAGCACTGTTAAGCACTGCTGTGACTCTTAGTCGGCGGTCCCCAGCTTCTGACTCTGACAAACTGTTATGTTTAATGGCTGACTCTACTGCAGTGATGTAATCTACTGTCGGTATATGTTTAGGGGTCACTGAGAAATTTAGTCCTTTAGCGAGCACATCCTTTTCTGTCTGTGTAAGAACCCTGTCGGACAGATTCTTTACCCAATTTTCCCTGTTGTCACTAATTTGTCTGGGTGTATCTTTAAAACTACTCCCACTGAAAGTACGTGATCTTATTATGGGCCTCTTCCCCCACTAAGGTTTCGAACCTTTTGTGAAGACTATCAAGATTATTTTGGAGGTCTAATATTTTAAAATGAAGCCTTCTAATTCTAAGACCCAAAATCCTGCTAAGGTAACTGTGCTGGATCTTTTCTGCTGTGTGACCTGCTTCTAGTGCCTTTTGCTTCATGCATTTGGGAATAACATTGTTTTGTTTGCATCTCAGGTTAAATCTTAAGTGGTTTCTAAAGCTAGCTATCTTTTTAGCAGTCCTTTCCAGCTTATGTACCAGTGCCAGGGCCTCATGCCCACAGTTGGTCGCAATGTTTCTGTGTAGGCACTCAGTTGTCCAGGTGGTTTCCATAGTAGAGAAGCTTTAATCTTCTACTGGACTGGGTTGCTTGATGTTGCTTGTAGAGAAGAATAAAACAGAAGCCAACAAAAGCTGGAGTTTTTTTTATAACCCACTCACACTGACCAATATCTGCTCTTTGGCTCAAACCACCCCCGTGAACACAAGCTCGAGGTGATCAGGACTTTTCAACACAGAGCCCTACATGTGCCCACAACTGCAGAGGGAAGGGCTAAAGAACAACAACTTGTACAGAAAGCCCTCACAATATGTGGGTACCCTCGATGGTCCCTGGACAAAGTGCAGAAGTCCCAGAAAACAAAGAGACCAGATAGACAGGAGACGGAGACAAGAAGAAGAGAAGTGTCTCTCCCTTATTTAGCAGGAGTAGGGGTAAAACTACAGAGGATCTTCAGACAGCACAAAATCCCAGTTTACTTTAAACCGGTTAACAACCTTAAGACAGAAATTAATTCACCCTAAGGATAGGATCCCTAGTTACAAACACAGCAATGTAGTGTATTCTATCAGATGTCAGGAAAACTGTAATGAACACTTCATAGGTGAGACTAAGCAACCTTTACACAAAAGGCTATACCAGCACCGCAGAGAGGGTGCCAGTGGACCTCAGTCTGCAGTTCATCTCCACCTGAAAGACACTAACCACACGTTTGAGGACAAGGAAGTTAAAATCTTAGCCAGAGAGAAGAAATGGTTTGAGAGAGGTGTTAAGGAAGCATTCTTTGTAAAACAGTTGAAACTCAGCCTTAACCGGGGAGGGGGTCTCAGACACGCTTTGTCCCCCGTTTACAATGGGGTACTCAGGTCAAAGCAGTTTCAGTCTTTTGTTCATGGTAATGAGTCATTCACATCATCAGGAGAGTCGTCAAGGGAGCCATCAGGGGAGGCTTCCTGTTGTGTGGGCCGCTGAAGAGGAGGTACTGCTGGCCCACCACCACCAGTCGGACAGAGACAGAGAGTGACAGCTGTCACTCATTTACACCAGCTGTCACCAATCACCACCGTCCCTACAAAAGCCGGATTATTACTCCACCTCCTCGCCGAGAAATCAGCTACCGTCTAAGGTAACCTTCTCTGCTGTGATTATCATTGTATCTAACATTGTTCTGTGTGCAGCCGTGTTCCTGCGGGCTCTGTCTGAAGCTGGATTGGCGGATAGTGGGAGGGCGATGTTCTTCGCCTCTCACTCCATCCAGGGACGAGACTAACAGGAGCTGCATGGGTGAAATTGTTTCTGGAGGTGGAGGTTTTCCCTCCTTGAAGATCTGTAGGTGAAGGAGTACTGGGTGTGTGGATACACACTCACCATTGACTGTTTTTCATCTTCTGCCAGCAGTACCAGGGTCTGCAACAGAAGACGGTGACCACCTGGGGACTCAGGACTTGGCGGCTCCGGTGTTCTTCAGGCCGTTGGTGGTGGAAGCTGTGTGGGTCCCAGCTCTTTGATCGCCAGAGGTCTCCTATCTTCGAGCCTGCCCGCACGTCACCTTGTGTTTAATTGGCATTGTATCTTTGTCTGTATCCAGTTGTGTGTTTCACAACATTAAATTGTTACTCTTTGTCTTATCCATTGTCCGTTCATTTGCGCCCCCTGTTGTGGGTCCGTGTTACGACACCTTCCCAACACTTCCGTCCCATCATTAGGAGGGACAGCTGCCCTGTCATTTGGAGGGTGCTAACTAGAGCACAATAGGTGCTAATTAGAGCTATTGTTTAGTCAATAGCCTATAGCAGTCGGCCTCTCAGTACGAGGGGTCTGGTTAGGTTAAAAAACTCCAGCTTTTGTTTGCTTCTGTTTTATTCTTCTCTACAAGAGTCAAGACAGAAGTCAGAGTACCAGAGCAAGAATTTTAGCTGAGGAAGCTTCTGCGATTTGAAGCGAAACGTCCTCACGTCAAGCAACCCAGTCCAGTCGAAGATTCAAGCTTCTCGACTATGGAAACCACCTGGACAACTGAGAGCCTACACAGAAACATCCCAACTGTGAAGCATGGGGGTGGAAACATCATACTCTGGGGGTGCTCTTCTGCAAAGGAGACAGGACGACTGCACCGTATTGAAGGGAGGATGGATGGGGTCATGTATTGCGAGATTTTGGCAAACAACCTCCTTCCCTTAGTAAGAGCATTGAAGATGGGTCATGGCTGGGTCTTCCAGCATGACAATGACCCCAAACACACAGCCAGGGCAACTAAGGAGGGGCTCCATAAGAAGCATTTCAAGGTCCTGGAGTGGCCTGGCCAGTCTCCAGACCTGAAATCAATAGAAAATCTTTGGAGGGAGCTTAAACTCCAAACCTGAAATATTTGGAGAAGATCTGTATAAAGGAGTGGACCAAAATCCCTGTTGCATGTGTGCAAACCTGGTGAAAAACTACAGGAAACATTTGACCTCTGTAATTGCAAACAAAGGCTACTGTACCAAATATTAACATTGATTTTCACAGGTGTTCAAATACTTATTTGCAGCAGTAACATACAAATAAAGGATCATGTTCATGCTACATTCATTGGGCTTACCCATACTCCACCTCTTTAACCATTTATGGGTTGCCCAGAGTTATGCAGTGTCAGGCGCTGCCAAGATGATGACATTTGAAACTGCCCCATTTGAGTTTTAGTGCTGTTCTTCAGGAAAATAATAAAATAAACAAACAAAAAACTATGGGTGGCATTACACGGTGAGAGTCTATGGCTGAGACATGAAATTATGAGACATATATTACAAACTAGGGTCTAGTAGTCTGAAAGAGTCTTCTGTGGTCCAAATTTAGTTTTCAGCATCAAAACTGTCTACGTCACAAAATTCTGGAACTTTGGGTGCTTTTATTCACACGCAACTGTAAAAGAGACAAAAACAGATTTTGCATAACATTACCTTTTTGAATCTATCATGGCATTCCTGCTAACCTAAAAAAAAAAAAAGTCAAACTAACTTGCTTTACCTCAAAGAAACTTCAAGACTTGTTTTTCTCCTGACACATGCACACAGTAGACACGTTCTTTAATACCCTCTGAACTGTGCACATCAGTCACTAGAGAATAGCCCAGAGGTTTGAGCAATTAGCATGGCCATGTGGCAGTGCTGCCAAGTTGAGGGTGACGGTGTCCTGATCTAACTCCCCTCTGCTCCCTTCACTCTGCTCCACCAGCTGCTTTGTGCTTCCACTTCTGATACCGCCGAGCAGCGTGAGAGCTGATCATCCGGCTGTGAAACTCAGATTTGCATGCAGCACCCTACGTGGTCAGTTTTTATCTGCATATGTATCTGGCCGCACATGACGTTTGTAAGCAATCTGTCCACACAGTATGTGCACAGTTATTGCCTAATCTTTCCTTCATGCATTTTGATTCTGTGCAATCTGTGCCACCCGTTGCACTCCTGCTGCACCATGGTTATCTTCTTTTTTTGTGAACGCCGAAACACATATTATCATCAAACCTCCCACTCCAAACACACCAACATGAGCTGCGTATTTATTAATCTGCAACTGTAAAATGTGGTACATCAGTGTGAGTGAGCAGTGTTGGACGAGAAACACACAAGTATAAAGATTCCACATGTTGGTGTCCTGGTTAAAAGTGGGTCACATGATTTGACATGTTCTCATTAAGCACATATGCTGCATCACATTTACAGTATCCCAATTACATGTTGATGTTGTAAGTATAATGTGAATAAAATATAAAAACGCAGCTTGGCCATACATAAGTGATACAGATAATTATGCATCCTAATTAACAACTACCTGCTATACAGTGCTTTTGGAAAGTGTTCACAGCGCTTCACTTTTTCCACACTTTATGTTACAGCCTCATTCCAAAATAGAGTAAATTTCCCCTCAAAATTCCTCTCACAACACCCCATAATGACAACATGAACAATTTTGCAAATTTATTAAAAAAATAAAGAACTAAGAAATCACATGTCCATACGTATTCTCACCCTTTGCTCAATACTTTGTTGATGCACCTTGGCAGCAATTACAGCCTCAAGTCTTCTTGAATATGATACCACAAGCTTGGTGCACCCATCTTTGGGCAGTTTTGTCCTCTCATCTTTGCAGCACCTCTCAAGCTCTATCAGATTGGATGGGGAGCGTCGGTGCACATTCACAGAGTTGTCCTGAAGCCACTCCTTTGATATCTTGGCTGTGTGCTTAGGGTCAGTGTCCTGCTGAAAGGTGAACTGTCGCCTCAGTCTGAGGTCAAGAGCACTCTGGAACAGGTTTTCATCCAGGATGTCTCTGTACATTACTGCATTCATCTTTCCATCAATCCTGACTAGTCTCCCAGTTCCTGCCGCTGAAAAACACCCCCATAGCATGATGCTGGCACCACAATGCTTCACTGTAGGGATGGTGCCTAGTTTCCTCCAAATATGAGGCCTGGAATTCAGACCAAAGAGTTCAGTCTTTGTCTCATCAGAACAGAGAATTTTGTTGCTAGTGGGAGAGAGGCCTTCAGGTGCCTTTTATCAAACTCCAGGTGGGCTATCATGTGCCTTTTATTAAGGAGTGGCTTATGTCTAGCCTCTCTACCATACAGGCCTGATTTGTGGGTTGATGCAAAGATCCTCAGATTTGTGCCTTGAGACAATCCTGTGTCAGAGGTCTACAGACAATTCCTTGGACTTCATGTTTGGTTAGTTGTCATGCACTGTCAACTGTGAGACCTTATATGTAGACAGTAGGCATGTGAATCTCATCACTGACAACGATTCAATATGCACCTCGATACACTACCAGTGATACGATACATATGGCCAGTGGTGGGCACAGTTCTGCTAATTAATCTTTAGAGTGCTAACATATTTCTGCAGGCATGGGGAACAAAGCTTAACAGTTACAAACATTTATGAAGTCTGACATCAAAGATTTGAGTACCTACCTGTTAAATGTTTTGTAGTAGATGCACAGTTCTATCCTCTGCAAACAGAGGAGGACTAGTTCCAAGAGAAACTGCTCTAGCCTCTGCAGACAAAGGAGAACTGGTCACAGAAAAGAAAAAAGATCATTTTTTTTGACCCCATACTGACTCACTGGCAATATCACCCAGGTCATCCAGAGGCATACAGTTTTAACTTATAGTTAAAATTTTAACCAAGCTAATTTCAGACAGGTTATTTAAATTAACGTCACATCTGAAGTTTTATGAAGTGAAAATATCAGATATCAGAATCAGAATCGTTGTTGCAACGAGATTTGAGTGCAACTCCAAAAAGGTGCTTTCCGTGGTGCGAGTAATTTTTAGCCAAATAAAAGATAGTGAAATTTAACTGTGAATTATTCAACATATATGTGCAACTAATATAAACATAAGGTAAAATAAAATAAAATAAAATGTGGACCAAGTAAAATGTAAAACAAGAATTATATACAACTGTGGAATCATATTGCACGGGAAGATTGCACATGGTTTACAGATATTGCACAAGAAACTTGAAAGGTGCAGATTAGAGTGATTTGTTATTGTTCAGTGAAGTGATTGCTCTGGGGAGAAAGCTGTCCCTGACTCTGTTTGTCCTAGTTTTCATTGACCTATACCATCGGCCGGAGGGTAGTAGGTCAAACAGGTGGTTGCTGGGGTGGGATGTGTCTTTGCTGATGCTGGCAGCTCTGCTGAGCTAGTGAGAGCTGACAATGTCTTCCAGCCTGGGCAGAGAGCAACCAGTGATCCCCTGGGCCATTTTGATCACCCTCTGCAGTGCTCTCCTGTCTACTGCTGAGCACCCCTCATACCACGCTGTGATGCAATATGTCAAGATGCTCTCGATGGTGGCTCTGTCGAACCACACCAGCAGCTTCTCCTCCAGATTGTTTCTCCTGAGCACCCTCAGGAAGTGGAGTCGCTGCTGGGCTTTCTTCACCACCGCTGTGGTGTTGGCAGTCCAGGAGAGGCTGTCAGAGAGCTGCACTCCCAGGAACCTGATGGAGCTGACCCTTTCCACACAGTCCCCTTGGATGTAGAGCGGGGCTGGGTCAGCCCTGTCCTTCCTGAATCCAGGATTATTTCTTTTGTTTTTGTGGTGTTCAGCGGCAGGTTGTTAGCTGAACACCACGCTGTCAGTCGATTGACCTCGTCTCTGTAGTCAGTGTCATCCCCCCCTAAGATGATACCACCAATCACGGTGGTATCATCCGCAAACTTTATGATGCAGTTTGTGGGATGGGTCGGAGAGCAGTTGTGCATGTAAAGGATGAACAGGAGGGGGCTCAGTACACAGCCTTGAGGGGAACCGGTGCTGAGTGTGATGGTGGAGGAAAGGTGGGGGCCAAGTTTCATGGACTGTGGCCGGTTTGTGAGGAAGACCTTGATCCACTGGCAGATGGGGGAGGAGATGCCCAGATGTGTCAGTTTCTGGACCAGGATCTCTGGGATGATGTGGTTGAAGGCTGAGCTGAAGTCCAGGAAGAGCATCCTCACATAGCTCCCCTGGTGCTCCAGGTGGCTCAGCGCGGTATGGAGAGCTGTGGTGATAGCGTCCTCTGTGGAGCGGTTTGCCCTGTACACAAAGTGGTGGGAGTCCAGAGTGGGAGGCAGACAGGCTCTGATGTGCTGAGAGACCAGTCTTTCAAAGCACTTCATGACCACAGGCGTAAGTGCAACAGGCCTGTAGTCATTTATGCTCTCCACTGCTGACTTCTTTTGGACTGGACTGATGGTGGAGGATTTGAGGCAGAGTGGAATGATGGTCTGCGACAGGGACAGGTTGAAGATGCAGGTGAAAACTCCAGCCAGTTGGTCAGCACATGCTTTGAGTACCTTTCCAGGTACACCATCAGGGCCGACCAGCTTCCTGGGGTTCACCGCCTTCAGCACACATCTCACTTTGTGTTCCTGAAGTGTTAGTGTGCTAGTGCTGGAGGGTGGTGGGTGTGGAATTGCTGCTGGTCTGTCTGCTTCAAAGCAGGCAAAGAAGCGGTTCAGCTCCTCTGCCAGTGATGCGTCAGACCTAGCATTTCCTGGGTTGCTGCTTCTGTAGTTGGTTATATGATTTATTCCCTGCCACATCCTTCTGGGGTCAATTACAGCAAAGTGGTCCTCTATCTTTTTCTTGTAGGCAGCCTTGGCATCTCTGATGCCTCTTTTCAAATCGGACCTGGCCGCGCTGTACAGGGCCATGTCCCCTGATTTAAAGGCGGTGTTGCGGCTTTATAATAGGGACTGGATTGCACTGTTCATCAATTGGAATCATTGTGAGCTGCAAACGCTTCCTGTTTGCTCTATAATGTCCTGCTTATGTCAAACACTGTCTGTCCTCTTTGTTCCAGAGTAATATATATAAGATGTCTGAAATTCGGATTGCATTCATTAAATTCCACGCATCTTAAACGTTACAGGCATGAATTATTTATTTGGAATATTTGTTTTAGCAAGTTTTCAGGGTCTCTACTGCCATCTCCTGGCCAGTAGTGTTTATGGCAGTATTCGCCCATGGTATTGAGATATCTCATAATGCTTTGCACGCCAGAGAGTTGTTAAAATGTATATTTTGGTTGCATAATGTTCACTTACAATTGTTGTCGTGTTTTCTCTCTGTGCTGTTTAAAACGCAGCAACTCTCTGGTGGTCTGAGCATCTGAGCACCAGTAGATGGCAGTGTTCTATTTATTTTGACCCCGGGTTATATCAGGTGGTTGTCTAATTACAACTTGACTTTTGGCTTTTGCAAATGGCTTTTTTTTTACAAATAAAAATAATCGCATATTTTACAAAAGCACATTTATATGAAAACACCAGCAGACACCTCACATTAATGTGTTGTTTTTTACATAGAATGAATGAGAACCAATCAGTGTTAGCAGAGGCTTATTTTACCCATAATCCCTTTGGCATCTGTTGGTATTTGTTACAAAACTTCAGAATTAGTGCATTATTTAAAAGTAAAAGATATGTGTTATATTTTAACTTTATATAAATGACAGAATTGACATTAATGGAGTTATTCTATCTGGATTAATTTGATTTATAAATCAAAACCATAAGTCAAAACTGCTTTATTTTCCAAGGCCTTTGCCTCACAGCAACACTGCTATATGCTGTTAAGGAATAATTATGTATTTTTTGTATGTTTAGATTTGAGCTTAGTTCCTCCTCCTTCATTCTTGCAAGATATGTAGCAAACAGGAGCTTCCAGCAGAGGCCAGGGCACACAAAGACAGAAGTGCTGATACATTGTTTGGGTTTGTGGTCAACTTTGATGCTACCAGAAGTGATCGTGGTGTTAAAACTCAAAATCAGCTTGTTAGTAGTTGCAAGTGTACCGGACACAGTACTGAAAGGTCTCGGTCAGCTGTAGCTTCTGATAATTTTTTGGGTGGTTTATCATTTTAGTTTCATAAAAGATAACTCTTTAGTTAACTGATTAGTTGTTATCGAAGCTAACTTTTTGGTTAGCTCTGCCCACCACTGCATATAGCGATACATGACGATACTGACAATACGATGCAATACAATTCACCCCTGTTCCTGATTCGATGCAATTTGATTTGTATTTGATGGCAATTCAATTCTCACACTGGGATATTGATAAGATTTCATCGATATCAATGCCATTATAAATTCCGCTTATCAATAATGTATAATAATATTATTATCCCTTATCAATACCGCTTGTTGAATTTTCTGTGTACTAACAAATAGGCTTTGCAGATTTTCTGGACATAAATAAAAATCAATAAAATCTGTACATGATCACTGGATCCTTGACGTACATGGTGGATCCTAGATCTCTGGGCATAAATAGAAATAAACAAAATCTATAGTTTTTGTCAAAAGCATTTCCTTTTCCTGTCAGGACCTTGGATTTGCTGTGGCAACCCCGAATGCAAACAAGGGAGCAGCCGAATTGACTTACTTTATGTAATTCATAAAAAAATGCAGGACATCTCATTTTGGGGTTGTAGTTTATTGTTTGTATTATAACTTTTGAAAAGAGGTGTCAATTGATTTAAAAATGGCGGTTCACTCTGACGTTATTAATTCCCACTGACACCTGCACGGCACTTTGGAGCTGTGCACTTAGTTCCACAAAACGGAGGATGTTATTATTATTATTATTATTATTATTATTATTATTATCATTATTATTATTATCTCCTTTACCTGATGAACAACTTCAGCTGATGCATTGGCCGGTGCTCACGCCAGTGGACGTGTTGCTTCTGAAAACCAGAGAAGCAGAGAACCTGCGAACAGCAGGTCACAGCTTCGTTGCTTCAAGCTTCAAGCAGACCCGCTGCAGTCTGCAATCAACAAAGAGAAATAATCATTTTCTCAATAAACACCCTCGAAAACAACAACCACTCCGGTGTCCTGAACCGTCTGTGGTGCATTCATTATGCCTCGTAAAAAATCGATGCAAGCAGGCAGCAAGCGATGCAATACAATTCAACCTGTCAATTGAATCGATGCACACTGAATGAATCGATCCACTTGCATTGTGCATGTTTGTATCTAGATACCAATCTCCACATGCCTACTAGACAGGTGTGTGCCTTTCCCAGTCTTGTCCAATGAACCACAATTACCCCAGGGTGCCTCCATTTAAGCTGTAGAAACATCTCAAGGAAGATCAGTGGAAACAGGATGCACATAAGCTCAATTTTGAGCTTCATGAAAAAGACTGTGAATACTTAGGGGAGGTGATTGTCATGATTTGCCCTGGGTCTGAGCTCATGTGCTGTTTCGGCTTTTTATCTGTGAGCCATTAGTCTTTGATTTTCTGGTTATCATGTTTTCAGTCTCTGGTTGTATTTATCTGGTCATTTTATTGTTTAGTCTCTTCTTGGTTTGGTTCTGATTGTCTCTTTTCTGTGCATATTACTTTTGTTACTGGTTTTATGCTCTGTTTATCATTTATTTTTTGTGTAGTCATTAGTTGTATTCGCTGTTATACCATATATGCCACACTGAGTTCCAGTTTAGTTTCTGCCACAGCCTTTAATGTCTTGGTTATAGTTTTGCATGCCTTCTGTCTGTTTTTGCTCCTGGTTTCACTCCTCTCCACTCTGCTTTGTGTTTCTGTCTTGGTACAATCTTGCACCACTTCTTCCCTCTGAGTGTGTCTGCTTTGTGTTACTGCACTCTCTGCACCTGTTCTCTCTCATCTTTGTTTTCCCACACACCTGTTCTCACTTACCTTGATCACCACACCTTGTATTTAAACCCACGTGGTTCTCTCCCTTACTGCTTGTTCATTGCACTTCTTGTCTTCATTCCAGCTTGTGTATTTAGTAGTTCTTTATCACTGTTTTCTGACGTGTACGACCTCACTCATTTTTGGTTTAATTTGCCTTTTTGCCTCAGCCTGTGTTACAAGTGTCTCACTGTGCCACTGAACCCAGCCTGTTTGACCACGCCTTTTTGCCTTATACTTTACTGTACCTCTGCATCGCTGACTGACCTCCTGTGTACCGATTCCTTGCCTGTGTTTTCAAGATAAAGATTTTTATTACTCCACCCTCTGAGTCTGTAAGTCTGCAATTGTGTCCAGATTTCAGTCAGTTCTATGCCATGAGTCCTGACAGAATGAATGAACCAAACATGGGCACAGCAGACTTTAATCGGGCCACCTTGGACCCCGACCCAGCCACCATCAAAGGCACTTTACTTGAGAGTAATTTTTTCTTCAATTGTTTCCATTCATGCCACACCCCAAAGAAGACACTTGATTCTTTGGACTAAGCCTGGTGCTTAATTGAAGCCAGTTGCTGGTTATATGATTACTTCCCTGAATTAGAAGATTTGGACAGCTTGTTTGTTGCTGGGAGTCTTCCTGCCTGGGTGTGGCAACCTGAACTGTATCTGCCGTCCAGCCCACCTCACTCTAACAGCGAGTCTATTTGGGTGGACATAGATGATGACAAAGGTGATGAAGATTATTTGTCATCAGAGACGGATGGACAAGCACTCCAGGACATTGCCGCTGTTTTTTAAGATTCAAGAATTGTACTTTGAATTTTTTGACAATCCAGGACGGCAGCACCAACAAGGTTTTTCGGCATTCGATCAGCTTTTGTGGGCTGAGCCCGAAATAGTGGCAGCATATCCGGACTTGGCAATCATCAAGTCACAGTTCAGGCAAGGTCAGCTGCCTCCATGGGGTCTTCAGTGTAAGGAGGCAGCTGACTGCTGCATCAGACAGTGTGATTAAGGCGTGGCGTGTTAAAGCAGGTCTCATAAATATTTATGAGTCCTGCTTTAACACGCCACACCTTTAACACATGGCGACGTTCAATCCACCTGCTCTGGTGGCTTTCTGACCCACCCACTCTCATCACCGAGCCTCCCACAGAAATCTGTGCCTGCAATGACCACACCTTGTCTTTCACCTAAACCAGCTCCATGGCGTTCATCAGCACGGACGCCTGTTTTGTAGCCGTGTGTGGCACCCACGCCAGCCATGATTCGTTTTCATTTCTGACAGAGCCATCAGGAAAGTTTACCTCGTCACAGCTGTCAGCAGTGCGCCCACTATCGGAGACGTCCGTGACGCAAACATCATCAAGATCTTCAGTGGTGCCTTCAGAGTCATCCACTTTGTGCATGTCACAGACCACATTGGTGCCGTTCCCACCTCTGGAAGTGCCAGCGAAACCATGGCTGACGTTCACGCCACCACTGCCGTCTGTGGTGCATGCAACACTGGAATCTCCAGCGGCACCCAGAGAATCTTGTCCAGCGTGCTCGTCTCTGACTCCATCGGTGCAGTCTCTGCATCCAGAATCACCGTCAGTACCAATGCCAAAGTTCACACCACAGCAGTCCACAGCGGTCTCTCCACAGTTATCAGCAGCGCCAACTGTGTCCGTGCACACACCCCTTCATCCATCTCTGCTGCTGGCAGATTTTATCCCCATGCTGTTGCCTCAGGATCCGAGGGCTTCTTCTCCAGAATCAACGGGGGAGCACAGCTCCTCCAAGCTAGCTAGTTTGCCCAACAAGTGTGGTCTGATGGCATTGTTTACAGTACTGTCAAGCATGGCTGGGACCCCCATCACCCCATAGTCACATAAGCTACAAGAGACAGAGGCAAAGCTACCAGCTGCCATTCATTTCAATCAGAGTGGGTGTTTTCCAGTGACTATGCAGCCAGCTAGGTTGGGCCAATATTTAAGTCTATTTTGTGTAAAATTCTGAATGATGCAACATGACAACTGCCAGTCCAACTGAAGGCAGCATGATGGCAGGGTGACATATGCTGACTGATTGTTGGATATATTTATAGTAAAGTTCATTGAACTGTAAAACATCAAGCCTCAGCTACATTTTGTCATAAGAGTAAGTAAGTCCCTTTGGCTTCTCCCATGTTTTTCCACTCGGGATCGCCACAGCAGATCCAGGGTTGATCTGCATGTTGATTTGGCACAAGCTTTAGACTGGATTCTCTTCCTGATGCAACTCCATATTACATGAATGGACAGAAGTGAGATTTGGACTTGGAACCTACCGCAGTGAAACCAGGTGCAGTTAACGGTCATTAAAGGCCATCTGAATGATAACACAGATCAAATAAACAAAGTACAAACAAAGAATCATCAAACATGTAAAACAAAATCAAAAGTCTGATTGCACGCTGTTTTGTGTCCACAGTGCAGGTGTGGCGGGTAAGTATGCAGGTGGGTCTTCAACCAAATTCAAACACTATTTTATGCGCTATGCCATGTCTCTCCTTAATTCCAAGGGGGAAATGTAGAGGTTTTGTTTATTTTTTTATTTATATTATTTTCTTAGTTTGCTCTTGGTATCATTTTATTGGGTTTTTTTATGCTGTGGTCTTGTGTCTTTGTATTTCATGTATTTATCCCTCTCCTGCTCATCTAATTCCCCCAGTGGGGGACAAATAAAGTGATTAATTGACTGAAGTATGGACAGATGTGCCCAATATTGAAGATTCATACCTTCTTAACCATGTACATAGATTCCAAATTTAGAACTCCACAAACCACTGCTCACCTTGAGCAGCTTTATTTCAGCATCAAAAGCATGTTGCTGAGAGTAGAGCAGGTGGATTTCTGTGATGTGTTTGCCTGTGTCCTTGGGCAAGACACTTAATCTGCATAATCATAGTCCAAGCAGCTGTGAATGGGTACCGGCACTGTCTGGGGAAGTAACCTGTGATGGAGTGGCATCCCATTCAGGGGAGCATGTAGACTCTCATTTGCCTCATGCCATGATCTCCGGGGATAAGGTCCGGTCCGATGGGCCTCAGGGCCTGTATAGGAGTAATTTCTTCCAAGGAAAAAAAAAAAAAACAAACAAACCCTATTTTGGACACCAAGATTATCCACATTGGTCAACATGATGGGATTATCTCCAATATGCCAAGATGGCAGTCATCTTCAACAATGACCATTATTTTGTAAATCTGAGTCGCCCTTGGTCTTTTTCAAAAGAGTAACATCAGCGTACAGTAGTGTTCAGAATAATAGTAGTGCTATGTGACTAAAAAGATTAATCCAGGTTTTGAGTATATTTCTTATTGTTACATGGGAAACAAGGTACCAGTAGATTCAGTAGATTCTCACAAATCCAACAAGACCAAGCATTCATGATATGCACACTCTTAATGCTCTGAAATTGGGCTATTAATAAAAAAAAGTAGAAAAGGGGGTGTTCACAATAATAGTAGCATCTGCTGTTGACGCTACAAACTCAAAACTATTATGTTCAAACTGCTTTTGTAACAATCCTGTGAATCACTAAACTAGTATTTAGTTGTATAACCACACTTTTTCATAATTTCTTCACATCTGCGAGGCATTAATTTTGTTGGTTTGGAACCAAGATTTTGCTGGTTTACTAGTGTGCTTGGGGTCATTGTCTTGTTGAAACACCCATTTCAAGGGCATGTCCTCTTCAGCATAAGGCAACATGACCTCTTCAAGTATTTTGACATATCCAAACTGATCCATGATACCTGGTATGCGATATATAGGCCCAACACCATAGTAGGAGAAACATGCCCATATCATGACGCTTGCACCACCATGTTTCACTGTCTTCACTGTGAACTGTGGCTTGAATTCAGAGTTTGGGAGTCGTCTCACAAACTGTCTGCAGCCCTTGGACCCAAAAAGAACAATTTTACTCTCATCAGTCCACAAAATATTCCTCTATTTCTCTTTAGGCCAGTTGATGTGTTCTTTGGCAAATTGTAACCTCTTCTGCACATGTCTTTTATTTAACAGAGGGACTTTGCGGGGGATTCTTGCAAATAAATTAGCTTCACACAGGCGTCTTCTAACTGTCACAGCACTTACAGGTAACTCCAGACTGTCTTTGAACATCCTGGAGCTGATCAATGGGTGAGCCTTTGCCATTCTGGTTATTCTTCTATCCATTTTGATGGTTGTTTTCCGTTTTCTTCCACGCGTCTCTGTTTTTTTGTCCATTTTAAGCCTATAATTTTTTGCACCTGCGTATAAGTTTTCCCCTCTCCAACCAACTTTTTAATCAAACTACGCTGTTCTTCCTAACAATGTCTTGAACGTCCCATTTTCCTCAGGCTTTCAAAGAGAAAAGCATGTTCAACAGGTGCTGGCTTCATCCTTAAATAGGGGACACCTGATTCACACCTGTTTGTTCCACAAAATTGACAAACTCACTGACTGAATGCCACACTACTTGTTGGGAAAGTGTAAGACACGGACCCACACAGGGGGCGTAAATGAATGGACAATAGAGATACCAATAAATACAATTTAATATTGCAAATGTGCACTACAGGTCAAATACTGCTTTAGTCTGTCAATCAAAAAGTTCCATAAGAAGGTGACGTGTGGGCAGGCCCGAGGATAGGAGACGCCTTATCCAGAGAAGAGCTGGGACACACAAGGTTCCACCGCCAACGGAGACCTGCAACACACAGGAGCCGCCAAATCCCGAGTCCCCAGGTGGCCACTGCTCCCAGCTGTCACATCTGGTACTGCTGGCAGGAACAGACACTTGTTAGAGGTGGGTGTGTGTACACCCAGTAACAGTCAGCAAACAGTTCAGTTCCTGTCCTGAGGGAAAACTCCACCACTCCCAGAAAACAGGAACACTGAAGACGTGCAGTACCAACAGTATACTTAAAGATAAGAGAAGTGAGGAGTGGAAACGCCAACTCCCTCCAACTTCCACAAACCCAGCTCCAAGCTACGAGTATACCAAAGGTTACGACTGCAAAAATCAGAAACAGTAAATGTGCGAACGGCACAAAGCGGCTGAGTAGGTTACCTGACGGGTAAGCTGATAACTCGGCAGAGTAGTGGTGTCTCTTCCAGGCTTTTATGGAGAATGATGATCAATCAATCAATCAATCAATTTTTTTATATAGCGCCAAATCACAACAAACAGTTGCCCCAAGGCGCTTTAACCAAATACCGGCATCACTGAAAGCAGCCAAAGATAACGATACGTCTTTGGGATGGTTATGAGTAATTTTTTCTCTAATAGTTAAAATTTTGTTAGCAAAGAAAGTCATGAAGTCATTACTAGTTAAAGTTAATGGAATACTCAGCTCAATAGAGCTCTGACTCTTTGTCAGCCTGGCTACAGTGCTGAAAAGAAACCTGGGGTTGTTCTTATTTTCTTCAATTAGTGATGAGTAGAAAGATGTCCTAGCTTTACGGAGGGCTTTTTTATAGAGCAACAGACTCTTTTTCCAGGCTAAGTGAAGATCTTCTAAATTAGTGAGACGCCATTTCCTCTCCAACTTACGGGTTATCTGCTTTAAGCTACGAGTTTGTGAGTTATACCACGGAGTCAGGCACTTCTGATTTAAAGCTCTCTTTTTTAGAGGAGCTACAGCATCCAAAGTTGTCTTCAATGAGGATGTAAAACTATTGACGAGATACTCTATCTCACTTACAGAGTTTAGGTAGCTACTCTGCACTGTGTTGGTATATGGCATTAGAGAACATAAAGAAGGAATCATATCCTTAAACCTAGTTACAGCGTTTTCTGAAAGACTTCTAGTGTAATGAAACTTATTCCCCACTGCTGGGTAGTCCATCAGAGTAAATGTAAATGTTATTAAGAAATGTTCAGACAGAAGGGAGTTTTCAGGGAATACTGTTAAGTCTTCTATTTCCATACCATAAGTCAGAACAAGATCTAAGATATGATTAAAGTGGTGGGTGGACTCATTTACTTTTTGAGCAAAGCCAATAGAGTCTAATAATAGATTAAATGCAGTGTTGAGGCTGTCATTCTCAGCATCTGTGTGGATGTTAAAATCACCCACTATAATTATCTTATCTGAGCTAAGCACTAAGTCAGACAAAAGGTCTGAAAATTCACAGAGAAACTCACAGTAACGACCAGGTGGACGATAGATAATAACAAATAAAACTGGTTTTTGGGACTTCCAATTTGGATGGACAAGACTAAGAGTCAAGCTTTCAAATGAATTAAAGCTCTGTCTGGGTTTTTGATTAATTAATAAGCTGGAATGGAAGATTGCTGCTAATCCTCCGCCTCGGCCCATGCTACGAGCATTCTGACAGTTAGTGTGACTCGGGGGTGTTGACTCATTTAAACTAACATATTCATCCTGCTGTAACCAGGTTTCTGTAAGGCAGAATAAATCAATATGTTGATCAATTATTATATCATTTACCAACAGGGACTTAGAAGAGAGAGACCTAATGTTTAATAGACCACATTTAACTGTTTTAGTCTGTGGTGCAGTTGAAGGTGCTATATTATTTTTTCTTTTTGAATTTTTATGCTTAAATAGATTTTTGCTGGTTATTGGTAGTCTGGGAGCAGGCACCGTCTCTACGGGGATGGGGTAATGAGGGGATGGCAGGGGGAGAGAAGCTGCAGAGAGGTGTGTAAGACTACAACTCTGCTTCCTGGTCCCAGCCCTTGATAGTCACGGTTTGGAGGATTTAAGAAAATTGGCCAGATTTCTAGAAATGAGAGCTGCTCCATCCAAAGTGGGATGGATGCCGTCTCTCCTAACAAGACCAGGTTTTCCCCAGAAGCTTTGCCAATTATCTATGAAGCCCACCTCATTTTTTGGACACCACTCAGACAGCCAGCAATTCAAGGAGAACATGCGGCTAAACATGTCACTCCCGGTCCGATGATGGCTGATTTCTGACAGCTGTCAGCTCCGGGCTCCTGGGGCTCTTGTGAGGAGACTACGCCCTCTGGTGCCTGAAACCCGACGACAGGCAGGGCGCCCTCTGGTGGTGAGCCAGCAGTACCTCCTCTTCGGGTGGCCCACACAACACTACTATTATTGTGAACACTCCCTTTTCTACTTTTTTTTTACTAATAGCCCAGTTTCATAGCCTTAAGAGTGTGCATATCTTGAATGCTTGGTCTTGTTAAATTTTTGAGAATCTACTGAATCTACTGGTACCTTGTTTCCCATGTAACAATAAGAAATATACTCAAAACCTGGATTAATCTTTTTAGTCACATAGCACTACTATTATTCTGAACACTACTGTATGTTTAAGAAAATGATGCCTGTACCAACATTTCAAAGACTGGGTCATTTTCTTGCTGAGTTACTGGTGCACAAGAAAATTCTGCACTGACTGTGCTCTTTAAATAGAAAATTCATAAACTGATAGGGTGCACATTCCTGAACCATCCAGCAGGTGCCAGTGTTCAGCAGCTGGCAGCATTGCCTCCTTTATCTTCAAAACATGGGTGCTAAAAAGGTTTTAAAACAATGTTTTGAGTTTGCTGTGAATAATTTGCAGTGCAGGTGAAATTTTTAGTATTGCTCACTTTTTTGTCAGGTGTTTTTGTCATTACTCATAATGCGTCATTTCACTACGCATGTGTAGTGAAATTCATGATTTTGCATGCGTGCAAAATCATTTTAAAAGTTGCAGTTTTGCATTGTTCTCTTTATTCAAAATTATTTGCATTCTTTCCTTGAGTATTTGAGGGAAAAACACAGAGTGTGTTGTGTGTTGGGGGGTGTGGCTGGATATTTTGGTGTTCTTTTCTTTTCTTTGCTCTCCAGGTGGCATGAGAACTGATTTGTCTGTGGAGAAGGTGCTGGCTGAAGAATCCTTCACCCTCATCAACATCATGTGCAGCACCTGTGAATGGTGCTCACGTGCAACCTTAAAGACTTTCAGCTGAAGCAGATAATTGGATGGCGTTCTGCATTTAAGTCATGTGTGATTCAAGCAGAACTGCCGGGAACTCGACCTTGTGATGTTCGTTTGTGAGATGCTGAGGACCGCGCCTGGGTTTGACACATCGAGCCCGTGAAGCAAGGAAGGGTGAGGGACACATGCTGTCAGCACACATCAAAGGTGATTAAGTGTTTGACTAATTGTTGATAGTAACTTGGTATTTTGTTACGCAGTATACTTGAATTGTGATGAGGATTGTGCAGCTCGCTTCTCACTGCTGTGGCATGCGGACAAGTGGTCCTCCACCTGTTGTGAGAAGCTGCTTATTTGCATAAAGCTTAAAATACAGACCTGTATGTGTTGCTGATAGTGTGTGTCTTTTGAAGGATATTAGTTGTAACTGCTAACTTACCTCACCTCTTCTATGCTTCGCAGAGAGTCGGTTTGTTGTGTCCACCTGGGGGGTGTTTGGCGGTGGTAGTGGGTCCAGGAGCGCCGGGCTTCGATCCTTTTGGGCGCTGGAGAGCGTGCCAGCCTTCACTCCACCAGAAGGACGCTATTTCTGTTTTTACACTTTTTATGCACCAGTGGGTGAAATAAATATATTGTTTTTGGAACCGCTTTTCTGGTTGTTTGTAGCGCTGGGTTCCGTCTGACGCAGGTCCGCTCCTCAACCCGCGTCGACACATAACAGAGTGAAAGTTATTGACAGTTTTCAGTCATCTGGAAAGTATTCACAGTGCTTCACTTTTTCCACATTTTATGTTACAGCTTTATTCCAAAATGGAGGAAATTGATTTTTTTCATCAAAATTCTACACACAATACCCCATAATGACAATGTGAAAAAAGTATTTTTTTTTTAGATTTTTTTCTAATTTATTAAAAAATAAAAAAATAAACTAAAGTATTCACAACCTTTGCCATGAAGCTCACATTTGAGCTCAGGTGCATCCTGTTTCCACTGATCATCCTTGAGATGTTTGGACAGTTTAATTGGAGTCCACCTGGGGTAAATTCAGTTGATTGGACATGATTTGGAAAGACACACACCTGTCTACATATAAGGTCCCACAGTTGACAGTGCATTTTAGACAACAAACCAAGCATGATGCCCAAGGAATTGTCTGTAGACCTCCGAGACAGGATTATCTTGAGGAACAAATCTGGGGAAGGGTACAGAAACATTTCTGCTGCTTTAAAGGTCCCAAAGAGCACAGTGGCCTCCATCATCCATAAATAGAAGAAGTTTGGATCCACCAGGACTCGTCCTACAGCTGGCTGGCCATCTGAAGTGAGTGATCAGGGGAAAAGGGCCATAGTCAGGGAGGTGACAAGGAACTCGATGGTCACTCAGTCAGAGTGACAAAGAAGAATGGGTAAAACTGCCCAAAAATAGGTGCACCAAGTTTGTGGCATCATATTCAAGACTTGAGGCTGTAATTGCTGCCAAAGGTACATCAACAAAGTACTGAACAAAATGTGTGAATACTTTCCAGATGCATTGCAGGTTTTAGTGATATTTTGGCAATATTAGGATAGTCATATTCCTGAAAGATCACGTATGTTTAGTGTTGAACATGTGAATTCAAGTAGAACGAGACACAAACCAGAACTCTTTCAGTGGTTTTGTATGCTGCATAGTGCTAACCCACATTGCTTTAGGGATAATGACAAAATTCCAAACTCATACATTGTAATGATAGTTTAATCCTGGTTTTAAGTTCCCATTTTGTTATGTATTTCATCCCCTATTTGGTGGCATATTGGGCATCATGTTTCCCCCTGTGGTTGCGCACCTTGTCGTGCAAAGTTGTTAATTATCATGAAATCAGGAGCAGTATCCAGTAGGTGGCAGACACATCAATGGAATAGTATAAAGGCTAAACAAAGTTGCTTTTTCAGTTGTTATGGTGCATCAACATTCACCACATTTTAATCAGTTTGCCGTCCTTATATGCACTTTTAAGTTGGCGACCAACAAGATGATTGCATTTATTACTATTTGCATTATTGCTCACATGCTGGCTCACCAGATGGACGTGAAATGTTGATCAACAATCCGGATTTGGATCTGGATCTCCTCCAAAATTTAATGGAGTCTTCCATGGCTTAATATGTATCTGTGGTGAAATTCACAATTTGGTTGTACAATCCCTGAACTATTACCAACAAAAGGAATATTTAAACAATAGTGTCACAAAATATGTAGTTGTCGAGAACATAGTAGATCCTTGATTGCAATTAAATGTCCATTTAGTCATGGCACAAATCAAAATGTAATACTTGTGTCTTATTTCTGGAATTAAAAATGTTGCTGCTCAGGAACTATAATAATCAGACGTGAACTCTGACAAAGACTGTCCTGTGATTTTGACAGGGCAGCGCATAGCAAAATGAAGCAAACACAGAATAATCAATCTGTGAGTTGTACACATGCAGACTGGTGATGCAAGTCACAGATGGAGATACTGACCAAATTCTAGCAATACAACCACCAGAATAAATTCCCTGCAGTTTACAAAGTGTCTGGACTAGTTAACGTCAAAGAGTCAGATCAGTAAACTATGTTACTCAGGTCAATATTAGTGTTAAACAATTACTTAGAATAACTTGATTTCACATAGCGGACCCAAACACACCATCCTTACAGTTGGCTCCAATGTTATAGGAGATATAATACACAAAGGCAACGAGGCACAAGACAAATGAAACCACGTTATCCAGTCAAATTACAGTGTAAGATTTCTGCAGAAAGCTTACCTTCTCTGCTACAAAATGATGCCAGAATGGCATTTTATGATGCCACCATCCAGATATATTGTAATTCCAAAGAAAGCAGACAATAGCTTCAGGCTAAAGCGTAGCTTTGATGTTTCTCACTGGCAACATTTCTTGGATGGCTTGAAATTCTAAAGTCTTTCCATGTAATTCACGATTAGAATCTCAGAGGATTTGATTGATGGGTCAACAGCCTACCAGCTTTTGTGTAACCATGGCAACAAGCATAGGATTTAAAATATTGATTGTGTGGCACAAGGGTGTTTAGAATGCAAAAACTTAAAGACAGTGTTTATTTGCTTTGTTGTTGTTTTTCTTTGCTTTTACAATGTTGTGAATCTAAGCTGGGGTTTTCGGAGCAGAATCAGTTTTGGTCAAAATTTCAGTTTAAAGGGGGGGGAATAATCCAAAACACCCAAATTCATAAAAGATTAAATAAATCTAATAAATGCCTATAAAAAACGGAATGCAATATTTTCTCACAAATTTGACCTTGACCTCAGACACAGGTCACTAACAACACACCGGCCATTTTATTTATTTGTTTGCACACTCTCTAGGTCAATACGGGTCCAATTATGAAATATTTAATGATCAAAGCTGCATGTCTACTATATATTTTTATCTGGACCAAGTAGGTATTACGACCACCAAGGACATAATAAAATCATCAGCATCTATTTGTCTGTCTGTCTGTTAGCAGTATTACGTCAAAACTACTGCACGGATTTTGAGGAAATTTTCACCACAGATAGATATTAGGCCATGGAAGAATCCATTAAATTTTGGGGGCGATCTGGATCTGGATTCTGGATCAAGATCTCTGGATTAACATTACACTTTATACTCGTATAAGCTTTGAAGGATTACGTCAAAACTACTGCACCGATGTTGATGAAATTTGCCCCACAGATAGATATTTTAGGGCATGGAAGACTCCACTGAATTTTGAAGGTGATCCGGATTCTGGATCAAGATTCACTTTATTTAGTCTTTGAAAGATTATATCAAAACTACTTCACAGATTCTCACCAAATTTTCATGACAGATACATATTAGGCCATGGAAGACTCCATTAAATTTTGGAGGTGATCCAGATCCGAATCTGGATTCTTGATCAACATTTCACTTTATATACGCTTTGAAGGATTACCTCAAAACTACTTCACAGATTTTGACAAAATTTTCAACACATATTAAGCCATGGAAGACACCATTAAATTTTGGAGGTGATCCAGATCTGAATCTGGATTCTTGATCAACATTTCACTTTATATACGCTTTGAAGGATTACCTCAAAACTACTACATGGATTTTGACAAAATTCACCACAGACACATATTAGGCCATGGAGGACTACATTAAATTTTAAGCATGATCTGTATCTGGATTCTGGATCAAGATTTCATTTCATATAGGCTCTGAAGGATTACGTCAAAACTACTTCACAGATTTTGACAAAATTTTCAACACATATTAAGCCATGGAAGACACCATTAAATTTTGGAGGTGATCCGGATCCAGATTCTGGCTCAGGAGTTCCTTTTATTGACTTTCAAGGATTATGTCAAAACTACTACATGGATTTTGACAAAATTCACCACAGACACATATTAGGCCATGGAGGACTACATTTTATTTTAAACATGATCTGTATCTGGATTCTGGATCAAGATTTCACTTCATATAGGCTCTGAAGGATTACGTCAAAACTACTTCACAGATCCTCACCAAATTGGCACCACAGGCATATTAAGGCATGGAAGACTCTGGATCCAGATTGGCGGATGTCAGAAATCTCTGTTTGCTCTTATTATGAATAAATACCACTAGAAATCACCCCATATTTTTATTGAAGTCACATGGTTGGTTTTTTAACTGATATGAATTATAATTGTGGTCTTAATATTTTCACAGTATTGTGTTTTAGCCAAAGAGATAATACTTCCTTCCAACCAAATGCTCCACCAGCTGAGTGCTGAAATTAGGCTCTATCCCTCTTGTTATGCTAATCACCGACATCATATGCTTTGTTGTAGGGGGGCCCTGACTTGTTGATAGAAGAGAACACATTACTTATTCATTCACTTTGACCACTTTCCCTTTTGTTTATATTAGAGTAGAGAGGCTATGACATGATTTTTGCATTAATGGACCACATTATGCAACCACACACACCAACCTGACACACATTGTCAGGGTGCTGCCTGAAAATAAATAAATACATCAATAAATTCCTGTAGTGTCTGATTTTTTTTTTTTTTTTTTTTTTTTTTTTTTTTTTTGGCTTTTATTTCAACCTCCATCTGTCCCACACTCACTTTTTCTCTCTGCAAACTTCACAGCATAATGTTGTGACACAACAAAGACTTTAGTCCACAGGATTGTTAGGTCCGTTTTTGAAATATTAGTGATGGACATATGTTAAACAGTGAGATGTGCCAACAGATCAGCTTCTCCATTTCTGTTTTATCTGCAAGAAACTGTATTGAATCTGGGTGATCTCCTCCTAAATGAAGCCAGTCTGAGGATTTTTGAATAGAATTTGGGCATTGTGCATTTTCTCTGCTGTCATAGTCAGGTATTGTCATCTAAAAACCACTGGGGTATTGCATAATTCATAAGTACAGTACAGGGAGCTGTCACTTTAATGAGCTGGTGACACATGAATCCTCAACCCCTCCAACAACTAACAAGATGATCAACACCAACTCAAGGAGGAGGCCACTGTGTCTTTATGCTCAAGAAATCTGTACACATAGTATATCTTATAAAGTAAGTTCACACAAGTTATTTCACTCACACAAGACCTTCTCTGGATTTTTTTTTAACCTTTAGGGCCTGATTTACAAAGATCTCAGATAACTTTTTGCACATTGGGGTGGAGAGTGATTTGTGAAGACAAAGGGTGTGATTAACTAAAGCCACACTCTTAGAAATGAAACATACACTCTTAAGCATAAAATGTTTAATTTAATTGATGAAGTTAAAGTAACTTTTTCCACATAATATTGTTAATTAAGTGCAAAACAACACTGTCATTGACATTAATTAAATCAAATAAAACATTATTACTTAAATCCCAATATTGTGTTGAACTTAATTGACAAAGTTATGTGGAAAAAGTTACCTTAACTTTATCAATTAAATTCAACCTTTTATTTCTTAGAGTGCATGTGACGATGAACTAATTCAGACTGGACACTCACATTGCTCACGTCATCACACAGCTTCTATGAGGAGTACAAAGATGGTGGACGGTGGCTCGAAAGTCCGCAGAGTTAACTTTTCAGCAAAAAAAGTAAGTTTCTATCTCATATCATTAAAAAGTTATTTATAATTTAGTAAAGCTTGGTCTTAGCCATCGTATACAACGCTGCCGACCCCAGAGGGTTAAACCCTTAGATCTTCAGCAAATGTATTTATAAAGAGAAACTGCATGAACTACACAAGTTTTTTTTATTTTCTAATAACAAGTTTATTCAATGAGGAGAAACAAATGCTAAATTATTGTTGTGTCGTAACTTAACTTTTGTTCAGCTTTTGTGACTCGACTTCATGAAGTTAGATGCAAAAATGTTGAAATTGGCCCTATCCTGCAATGATAAAGAATCCTTAAAAAAAAATTACTGGATCCGGATCGTGGTCCGGATCATTACCAAAATTTAATGACTTCTAAATTAGGCCAAGATACACCCCTGGTAAAAAATTTCATTGAAATCCGTTGAGGATTTTTTTAGTAATCCTGCTAACAAACCAACCAACCAACCAACCAACCAACCAACAAACAAACGGACGTGACCGAAAACATAACCTCCTTGGCGGAGGTAATAATAAATCAGGCTTGAAAATATATCAATTTCAGGTCTTCTTTTAAAGAAAATCCTCTATACCACTTGATCATGAAGCTGTATAACTGGAGATACAAAATGCAAAACATTCGCAATGCACAATTTCTCCAATCACAGCCACATAAGTCAATAACTTCTTCTGGGTTGTCTGGGTGTCCCGGCGGCTTTCCTCACACTCCCATCACACATAGCCGGAATCATGCAGAGTGGTGTCAGATTTATGAACTGCCGCACATCCGAAAAGTGTCAGATTTCAGTTTCAAAACGTTTTGACAGCCATCTGAGGAAGTCGACACAGTTGGTCAAAATCAACCTGCGGCCACGAGTGTGATGCACATGTTCAAAACTCTCTGGGCACCGTTGAGATGGGACATCTATCCGACAGTGATTCATGTGTAATCTGATGACCATCTGACCTCAATTTACATATTCTGACATCAAAACAGCATCTGAAAGGATTGATCACGGTTGATTGAGCTCTGAGATCGATCGGTCGATCGGTCTGAGATCGATCGGTCACAGCAAAGCCTGCCGACATGCTGTGCCACGTTTGTCCACCTCCACTGGACCCCGGCCAGGGAGGGTGAAGGAAATGTTGTTACGTAGTAACATGTATGTGGCACAGTGCGCGCTTCAGCAGCTTGGTGCAGCGCCCCACAACGCAGCTGAACGGGATGTCACTGCTGTAACGCAGGTATTATTCACGTTCACCTCCTAAGTCTGTAGCAGGTATGACGTGGCAATGTTTGCCCAGCATATGACAACATAAACAAACTCACCTCCTGTACCCCGCATTCCAAAACGCAGCCAGACAGCTGGTCAAGTCCCTTTCACCCAGCTGCGTCGATCAGATGACAAATACATAATCCACTGGTATGAATAAATCCCATGTGAAGTGCTGTCCCACACAATAGTCCAACTGCAGTTGTGTTAAGATGCGTATCAAGTATAATGACAACAAAAAAAGAGTTTAAAAAGAGAAAAGAGAAAGTCCATTGGCTGCATTGAAAAGTGTGCACATGTGGGAAGTTGGCACACTGCCAGCACAGGTCAACAGCAGTTACGGAGTCCAGCAAGACAAATAAAATCTAGCAATGCAAGTACATGCTGATCAAACACCTAAAGGGATTTTTCACCAGACTATACAACAGCAGGCAAACATTGACAGCTGTCAGCCTGTTTGTGCGCTCTCTGGATGGACAGCTCCTGTGCTTGAGTGCACACGTGCACCCCACATGCACATGATGCGGAGTGGCTAGTACAGCATTTATGAACACATATACACACAGATGAGCAAACATTTCGGTCACACACTCTCACACTGCTTTGATCACCTGTTCTACACACAGGCACACGTTCAGCCATTGCGAACACGTGCGCGCAGCTGAGTGGACACCCACACTCATCACTCGGATCACCTGTTCTCGGTGGTGGCCCAGCTAACCAAAAAGTTAGCTTCCATAACCATTAATCTGATAACTGAAAAGTTATCTTTTATGACGTTAAACCAATAAATGGCTAAAAAAAAATGATCTTTATTACAGATAACCGAAAACCGATAACTTTTAGTATTGATTCGGATGCAGCCTCATCAGATTACACTGTCGGCTTCTGATAAATCACTTTCACTTTCAGGATCACAAAAACATAAAAATGCACAAACATGAATAAAAAAATAAAACCCAAAACACTGTCATCATCTTTCCAAAGCAGTAAAACACAGTATTAGAAGTCAGAGTTTATCTCATTATTATACACTGTCATTTACAAACTAAAAAGCTGCTTCTTTTTCACACGCTTTGAACCCTGCGGCTTAAACAACTGAAATACGTCCATCAATGCATTGATTGGCAGAGTAAAAGACACGTAGTAAATATAAATTCTTACCTGTTAGTTTCAGTGGGGTTCATCTGAAGAAAAAATCCACATAAAGCGTCCTTTTTATCCAAAACAGTGTCTAAACGGTGAAGAAAGGTCCCTCTGTAGACAGCTGCGCCATGAGAGCTCCTCTCCCCCACCAAGTCTTGGTGATTAAATTATACCTTCAACCACAAAGAAATAAAATAAAATAATATTAAAATTAGTCCTTTTTGTTTTTGTGTCGAGTGGATGATAACACTCAGTGTAACGTCCAAAGTGTACCTGAACTACACTACCCATAATGCTCCCTGCGTCGACATTTGCGCTTAATGATGACATCAGCAGCAAGCGACAGACAGCCAGTCTGTCACAAACACACAACAGACAGACTAAAATGTTTGATTTTAGGGTTTACAAACGTTTTTGACCGTTAAACTTTGCTCACTTTACCAGCAAAAAAAAAAAAAAAAAAAAAAAGTTATCGGACTGAAAGTTATCAGAACTAAATTTTTTGGAAGATAATTGGTCTGATAATGGTTTTAACATCATTGAAGAGTCCTTGGAGAGCAGCACTCAGGCTGTGCAGCTCTCCAAGGTGCTGAAAGAGTCAAACGAAAATGCCTGCTGTGGATCTGTGCTTCATTATAGCGCTGCATGCCAGCGGCACTTTTCCCCACAGAGGTCACATTTATGCTGGATTTTAGCGGAGTTTTCCGTGGTCTAAAAGCATGATGTCATATTTCCTCACTGTGCACCACATAGTTACATATATGAAAGCTAGAGGACAGACTCACGCCTGGCCGTGTGCTGGCAAGGAGCATGCTGTGCCATTACGAAAGAGGGCAAACCGCTATGTCTGTCTTGGGTTTTAATTTAAGTTTTTTTCTTTATTTTGTTTTCTTTTTGGCTTTCTGGCTTCCGCATTCACTCAACACACACGCTGTATTGCACATCTGGGTACTTTGTGACCTTTTTGCCCTCTTTGTTAATGATGGCCATGCCCCATGTAGACACGGTTAAATTAATAAGGAGTGTGCACATTAGCTTTCATATATGTAACCGTATGGTGCACCGTTGCATCAAACAACTCTGCTGCACTCCCTTGAGAGAGAGAGAGCAAGAGAGAGAGAGAGATTATATTCTCAGGGTGTAATGGCTTATCTGCAAACGTCAGTGACAAGCAACACTGCTGGATCAGACTAAACTGGACTACATAATTTGGAGAAAAAGAAAAAGAAGTTGACTCAGTGGGAGCAGGATGATTAAATGTCATGATCTCCAACTCGAACCAGTTCCCCAATTCAGTTCCCCGATCATCATGATACCGTAGCCAACACTTGTGAGGTTTTATTGCATGGTTCAGCTCTTGGAGTGCTAAAATTAAAAGAAGCACATTGCCACTGACGGTAACATCAGAAGCAACAGCCAGTTTATTTTTGGGGGAAAGTATGATTACAGCACTGAGTAACGACAAATTAAAATGTGATGCAGGTCTGCAAGCAAATTAATCTACAACAATCCATAACAATGGTAACATTTAAAGGGGTCTTATGACTGATGTTTTCACAAAGGTAATTTAGGATCCAAACTGTCTTAAAAATGAATACAAACCTTTGTAGTCAAAAATAGATTAAAAGAATTTTAGGATGCTGAGAATGTTTAATGTGGAGCCAAAACAATATTTAGTTATAAAAGGTGCAGGAGATAAAAAGTGACTTTGCACAAAATGCCCCCTTCAAATAAGATATAATAATAAATAATAATAATAAATAATAATAATAATAATAATAATAATAATAATAATAATAATAATAATAATAATAATAATAATAATAATAATAACAAAAGATATACACTCAACAAAAATATAAACGCAACACTTTTGGTTTTGCTCCCATTTTGTATGAGATGAACTCAAAGATCTAAAACTTTTTCCACATACACAATATCACCATTTCCCTCAAATATTGTTCACAAACCAGTCTAAGTCTGTGATAGTGAGCACTTCTCCTTTGCTGAGATAATCCATCCCACCTCACAGGTGTGCCATATCAAGATGCTGATTAGACATCATGATTAGTGCACAGGTGTGCCTTAAACTGTCCACAATAAAAGGCCACTCTGAAAGGTGCAGTTTTGTTTTATTGGGGGGGGGATACCAGTCAGTATCTGGTGTGACCACCATTTGCCTCATTCAGTGCAACACATCTCCTTCGCATAGAGTTGATCAGGTTGTCAATTGTGGCCTGTGAAATGTTGGTCCACTCCTCCTCAATGGCTGTGCGAAGTTGCTGGATATTGGCAGGAACTGGTACACGCTGTCGTATACGCCGGTCCAGACCTTCCCAAACATGCTCAGTGGGTGACATGTCCGGTGAGTATGCCGGCCATGCAAGAACTGGGACATTTTCAGCTTCCAAGAATTGTGTACAGATCCTTGCAACATGGGGCCGTGCATTATCCTGCTGCAACATGAGGTGATGTTCTTGGATGGCACAACAATGGGCCTCAGGATCTCGTCACGGTATCTCTGTGCATTCAAAATGCCATCAATAAAATGCACCTGTGTTCTTCGTCCATAACAGACACCTGCCCATACCATAACCCCACCGCCACCATGGGCCACTCGATCCACAACATTGACATCAGAAAACCGCTCACCCACACGACGCCACACACGCTGTCTGCCATCTGCCCTGAACAGTGTGAACCGGGATTAATCCGTGAAGAGAACACCTCTCCAACGTGCCAAACGCCAGCGAATGTGAGCATTTGCCCACTCAAGTCGGTTACGACGACGAACTGGAGTCAGGTCGAGACCCCGATGGGGACGACGAGCATGCAGATGAGCTTCCCTGAGACGGTTTCTGACAGTTTGTGCAGAAATTCTTTGGTTATGCAAACCGATTGTTTCAGCAGCTGTCTGAGTGGCTGGTCTCAGATGATCTTGGAGGTGAACATGCTGGATGTGGAGGTCCTGGGCTGGTGTGGTTACACGTGGTCTGCGGTTGTGAGGCTGGTTGGATGTACTGCCAAATTCTCTGAAACGCCTTTGGAGACGGCTTATGGTAGAGAAATGAACATTCAATACACGAGCAACAGCTCTGGTTGACATTCCTGCTGTCAGCATGCCAATTGCACGCTCCCTCAAATCTTGCGACATCTGTGGCATTGTGCTGTGTGATAAAACTGCACCTTTCAAAGTGGCCTTTTATTGTGGGTAGTCTAAGGCACACCTGTGCACTAATCATGGTGTCTAATAAGCATCTTGATATGGCACACCTGTGAGGTGGGATGGATTATCTCAGCAAAGGAGAAGTGCTCACTATCACAGATTTAGACTGGTTTGTAACAATATTTGAGGGAAATGGTAATATTGTGTATGTGGAAAAAGTTTTAGATCTTTGAGTTCATCTCATACAAAATGGGAGCAAAACCAAAAGTGTTGCATTTATATTTTTGTTGAGTGTAATAGAGTCTTGCAAATCTACAAAATTCTAAGTACAATACTTACAAATAAAGCGCCTTTTACAATTAAAAGTCTGCTCAAATCATCAGAGGGAGTTTTTTCCTTTCTGCTGTCGCCTGTGTGCTTACTCTGGAGGTTGATAAGGTTAGACCTTACTTGTGTGAAGCGCCTTGAGGCAACTTTGTTGTGATTTGCCGCTATATAAATGAAAATTAATTGAATTTGACAATACAGCAGGTACAATCAGGTTCATAAGTAGCTGGAAAGAGACACAATTTTTGTAATTTTACCTCTATACATCATCACAGTGGATTTGAAATGAACCAGTCAATATGTGCTTGTAGTTTAGGTTTATAGTTTTAATTTGAGGAGTTTGATTTAAAAAAAATTTAATTAATCATTTAGGAATTACTGCCATTTTTATACATAGTCCCTCTGTTTTCAAAGCCCATAAGTAATTGGACAAACTAAAGATAAGGATTATTGCTTCCACCAAGGACGCAATAAAATCGGCTGCGTTTATTTGTCTATCTGTCTGTCTGTCTGTCTGTTAGCAGGATTATATCAAATCTACTGCACAGATTATGACAATTTTCAACACATATATATTAGGCCATGGAAGACTCCATTAAATTTTGGAAGTGATCTGGATCCAGATCTGGATTGTGGATCAAGATTCACTTTATATAGGCTTTGAAGAATTCCGCCAAGCTACTTCCTGGATTTTCACCACCAAATTTTCACCACAGATACATATTAAGCCATGGAGACTCCATTAAATTTTGGAGGTGATCCAGATCCGAATCCAGATTTATGGTCTTTGAAGGATTACGTCAAAACTACTTCAGAGTTTCTCACCAAATATTCACCACAGATACATATTAGGCCATACAAGACTCCATTACATTTTGGAAGTGATCCAAATCCGGATTCTGGATCAAGATTTCACTTTATATAGGCTTTGAAGGATTAGCAGGCGTGGTGGCCAAGTGGTTAATGTGCTTGGTTTCAGTGCAGAAGGTTCCGGGTTCAGATCCCACCCCTGCCACATTTCTCCATGTAATGTGGAGTTGCGTCAGGAAGGGCATCCGGTGTAAAACCTGTGCCAGTTCAACATGCAGATCCACCTTGGATTTGCTGTGGCAACCCCGAGTGCAAACAAAGGAGCAGCCAAAGGGACTTACTATAGCCTTTGAAGGATTACTTCAAAACTACTCCACAGATTTTCACCAAATTTGCACCACAAATAGATATTAGGGCATGGAAGACTCCATTAAATTTTGGAGGTGATCCAGATCTGGATTGGTGGACATCAGAAACCTTTGATTACTCTTGTTTTTAATGCAACTAATCACTTTTACAGCTGTTTTTTCTAAACGAGCAAGGGGATGGATACATGAACATTTCCAAGTCACTGAATATGTCTTTAATCCCATTTACATCAATCATTCAGAAATACAAAAACTATGATACTGTATGTAAATCTGTCTGAAGGAAACATATGAGATAAGCCACCCAATTATAGGCTTCTGGAGATGTGTTTGGAGGGACTGTGTACAGTGAAGGACTTTCATAAAAACAAGATGTGAAATTTCATCTAAAGTTTGGTGAGAGGTACATGGGGGATTAAAGCCAACTGTTGTTTCTTCATACCCCAGTCACACTGGAGGCCGAATGGCATCCGATGAAGGTTTAGCCCACATTCCAGAAGTGTTGAAGTGCATTTGAGGACGTCTGACAACATTCTGAGAGCCGTCTAAACAGTGTGCAAAACAGTCGAGGTGGAAACATATCGAATGTGGGTCGGAGTGCTGTCTGACCACAATCTGACTGTAATCTAAATATCCGTACGGCATGAAAACAGCATTCAAAGCATTCTGATTGTGTTTGAGGGGCCATTTGAAATGATCCACCATTGCGAATCCTGGCCAAACATTTAGACTGTGCCTGAAGGCACCACAAGTGCACCTTGAGTGCTACTGGATTATATTTCCTCGACCCTCAATCGGACCTCACTTGTTGGCAATCAGTGATGCCGGTAACGCGTTACTTAGTAATCTGACCACTTTTTTTTAGTAACAAGTAATCTAACACGTTAATCTTTCCAAATCAGTAATCAGATTAAAGTTACTTCTCCAAGTCACTGTGCGTTACTATTATTTTTGCATTGTGGGTCGATAGCAGCATTAAATTTGGTCCATGGGCAGGGGGTCGGGGTTCGACTGAACTGCCCACTTTAAGCGAGCTGTGAGCTTTTTATCCGCGGTTTTCTGCAGCAGCTCATACTCACCTCTTAAAGCACGGTGACAACAGCACACCTGCACTGAGCTTTACAAAGACATTTTTATGTTTTTTCCTCCTTTATTTAGAATTCTGAGCTGAGCCGCTCCGTATCTGGTCGTTAAAAACAGCTGATCCTCCATGACGCGTCAACAACTAACACTATTTTCCACTCAAATGCACCTGAACTCTCTTTCTGAGGACCACATGATGTGAAAACACAATAAAACTTTCTTACCTGTAAATCTGGTCATGTTTTCTGTATAAATAAATGTTATCCATTCTTTGCGCTCAACCACCAAAGCAGGGGCGAATCCAGATGGAATGGGGGCATGGGGCAAGGATGTGCCCCCCCCACAACACCCCTAGATTAAAGGTCCAGTTTTGAAGCCTTTTTTTACTACAACTACTAATACTACTTATAATAATAATAATTTCGACAAATAAAATGTTTAGAGAGAATTTAAATGTTAGAAAAATGTTACAAAGAATTTAATAGTTACATTTATAAACAACGTAGGCAATGTACGCGGCACACTGGACCAGCTCTACACGCTCCATCGGGTGCTCGAGGGTTCATGGGAGTTCGCCCAACCAGTCCACATGTGTTTTGTGGATCTGGAGAAGGCGTTCGACCGTGTCCCTCGGGGCACCCTGTGGGGAGTGCTCCGGGAGTACGGGGTCCGGGGTCCTTTGCTAAGGGCTATCCGGTCCCTGTACGACCATAGCAGGAGCTTGGTTCGCATTGCCAGTAGTAAGTCAAACCTGTTTCCAGTGCACGTTGGCTTCCACCAGGTCTGCCCTTTGTCACCGGTTCTGTTCATTATTTTTATGGACAGTTCTAGGCACAGCCAGGGTGTAGAGGGGGTCTGGTTTGGGAACCACAGAATCTCGTCTCTGCTATTTGCAGATGATGTGGTTCTGTTGGCTTCGTCAAATCAGGACCTTCAGCGTGCACTGGGGCAGTTTGCAGCTGAGTGTGAAGCGTCCGGGCTGAAAATCAGCGCCTCCAAATCCGAGGCCATGGTTCTCGACGGGAAAAAGGTGCTTTGCCCTCTTCAGGTCGGTGGAGTGTCCTTGCCTCAAGTGGAGGAGTTTAAGTATCTCGGGGTCTTGTTCACGAGTGGGGGACGGATGGCCCGTGAGATCGATAGACGGATCGGTGCAGCATCTGCAGTGATGCGGTCGCAGTATCGGACCGTCGTGGTGAAGAGAGAGCTGAGTAGGGGGGCAAAGCTCTCGATTTATCAATTGATCTACGTTCCGATCCTCACCTATGGTCATGAGATTTGGCTCAAGACCGAAAGAATAAGATCGCGAGTACAAGCGGCCGAGATGAGTTTCCTCGGCAGGGTGGCTGGGCGCTCCCTTAAGCTGCGTTCACACCGGGCGCGACGCGAGCGACTGCAGCCACAGGTTGCCATGTAATCCCTATGTAAGGATGCATTTTGGCGCCAAACCGCGCAGCGCGACGCAATGGACACAAGTGAAGCAATTTTGAGCATTTTGCGCATTTGTGGCACGATATTACGTCACAAAGGAAACCCATGCAGACACAGGGAGAAGATGCAAGCTCCACACAGAAAGGCCGGGAATCGATTTGGCGACCTTCTTGCTGTGAGCCACCAGTACTAACCACTAAGTCACTGTGCCGTCCTGACAATGTAAAAAAAAAAAAATTTTTTTTGTTTTTAGATTTTTTTCTAATTTATTTAAAAAAACAAACAAACAAAAAATGAAGTGCACGTTATTATTCACAGCCTTTGCCATGAAGCTCAAAATTGAGCTCAGGTGCATCTTGTTACTTGAAATGTTTCTACAGCTTAACTGGAGACTACCTGGGGTAAATTCAGTTGATTGGACATGATTTGGAAAGGCACACACCTGTTTACATACGAGGTCTGTCCAAAAAGTATCAGACCTCAGACCTCGTTGGATTTTCATTTCGAGGAAAATGTCTGAACGATTGGAGCAGCGCTGAATCAAATTTTTCCAGAAACTGTGAGAGACAGCCAGGTGGAAACCATTCGGAAGATTCAAACGGCTTTCGGTGGCTTTTCAGTCGAGTGAGTATCCGAGGAATTGTGTAAGAGCTGGACATGTCACAACATGTCCAGAGACTTCCAACTTCCGCACGTCTTTCATTACAAAATCTCCTGTAACAGTGGAATGTGCCGAAAAAGTGCTGATGTCCACCTCTTCTGCAATTTCTCTGGTAGTCAGACAACGTCCCGGATCAACACAGCGTTCACTTTGGAAATGATCTGGTCGTTTCAGCCTGTCGATGGCCGCTCGGAGCGCGGCGCGCCCTCAGCCATTGTGCGCCGTCTTTAAACCGGTTGTAACACTCCTTATTCTGTGTGATGCCCATAGGATCATCACCGAAAGCCATCTGAATCTTCCGAATGGTTTCCACCTGTCTCTCACAGTTTCTGGAAAAATTTGATGCAGCAAAGCTCCAAATTGTGTTCCACCTCACAATGAAAATCCAACGAGAGGGGAGGACCAGTGCTCACACAAAGCCTGCTCACAGGCGAATTATGCAACCCACGGGCGTGAAAAAAATCACGCATGCGCATGAAGGTTCAAGGTTGGCTCATGCAAGCAAACATGATTCAAATCCATATGGTTTTTGAAAAAAATAAAAAGGTCTGATACTTTTTGGACAGACCTCGTATAAGGTCCCACCGTTGACAGTGTTGTGTGTGGGCCGCCAGAAGAGGAGGTACTACTGGCCCACCACCAGTGGGCGCTCTGCCTGAAGTGCGGGCTTCAGGCACGAGAGGGCGCTGCCGCCATGGACACAGCCGGGGGTGACAGCTGTCGCTCATTACCTCTTGACAGCTGTCACCCATCTACTCAACATCATCTCACTCCATAAAGACCAGACGTCATCTCCACCTCGTTGCCGAGATATCATACTTCATTGGAGGTAATATCCTCAGCCGTTTTGCAATATTGTTTGTATATTGTGAGTGTTTGCAGGAGTACCGGTACCGCTGTCAGTGGAAGCTGAGAGAGCGCTAGAAGGCACTCTTTTCCCTGAGGAATCTTCAGTACTCTGCAAGTTATTGAGTGAGAGGTGGAGGTGGCATTCCCACCGTTATTGTTACTGGGTGTACACACACCCACACTTGACTGTCTTTGTTCTTCGCCAGCAGTACCAGATCCGACAGTCGGGGACGGTGATCACCTGGGAATTCGGGATCTTGGCAGCTCCAGTATTCACCAGGTTCTGGGGCGGCGAAATCGTGTGGTTCCGGCTCTTCTCAGGACAGACGTCTTCTATCCTCGAGCCTGCCCACACGTCACCTTTGTGTATTGACTGTTGTGATATTCTGAGATTGTCTGTATGTTCGTTGTGCACATTCACAACATTAAATTGTTATATTTTGGCTCATCTATTGACCGTTCATTTTCGCCCCCTGTTGTGGGTCCGTGTCACTACACTTTCCCAACAGACAGTGGATGTTAGAGCACAAACCAACCATGAAGTCAAAGGAATTGACTTAATTGCCCTTGGGGTGACTTCTGTTGTGATATGGCACTATATAAATAAATTGAAATTGAAGTGTGGCGGCATCTTGGAAAATGGCTACCATTTTGAAAGCCTGAGTGGCCCATGGGCACCCAGAGGAAACGTTTACTGCTAAAAATTTGTTCTTCTACAGATTGAGAGACAAAACTGAGATTCTCATGTCAGGCTATTTTTTTCCTTTTATTTTGTCACTGAAAACAGTTTTTGAGCTTGATGAGATGAGATCACTTTGAAACTTAAAGGAAGCTCTTTCTGTTGTGCAGACAAACCGAAGATACTCATAAATAAACCAGAGCCTCATTTTGTTTTCACACAGAACTCATCATTGTCTAGGAACATAAATGAAACATCTGAGATAATTGTGTCTAACTTTATTTTCCTCTGCACTGTAAAAAAAAAAAATAGTTGAGAATACTTCAAATTTGCAGGCAACTGTCTGCACTAAGACTTTTATGTTGTGCCGATGATGAAATATATGTTATAGTATATAGTTCATCATCGGCACAACATAAAAGTCTTAGTGCAGACTGTTGCCTGCAAATTTGAAGTATTCTCAACTTTTTTTTTTACAGTGTGGGCAATTTCAAAAGAGTCATGTATAATAAGTATTTTCACTAGAGCCTGACAAAAATGGATTTTTGGGGGCCTATAAGATACTGATACGGAGTAAAAAAAAAAAAATCCAATAGTGATATATGTGCCAGTGTTTACATGAAATTGAAATGTAGCTGAGGTTTGATGTTTTACAGTTTAATGAACTTTGCTATAAATAATTGCACATACATCCAACATTCAATCAGTTTGCCACACTGCCATCATGCTGCTTTCTCTTGGATTGGCAGTTGCCATGTTGCATCACTCAGAATTTTGCACAAAATAAACTTCTCATCTATTTTTGCCCCGCCTAGTTGGCTGCATAGTGACCACTTGTCTCTTGTCACTGTAAAACCCCCACTCTGACTGAAATGAGTGGCAGCTGGTAGCTTTGCCTCTGTCTCTTGTAGCTTATGTGACCTTGGGGTGATGGGGGTCCCAGGCATGCTTGACAGTATTATAAACAATGCCATCAGAGCATACTCATTGGACAAAATATGGAATGACATCACTTCCAACAGACAATGTGTTTTTTTCTGCATTGTTTATTTGGTAAAAAAAAGTTACATATTGGCCAAAGTAACGCTGATACCAATATGCGCTGGAAAGGCTCATACATAATATATTATATATAAAAATACATCTCATTTTTACATCTGACAAGGAGGTAATGTTTTCACCAATTTTTGCCAGCTTGTTTGTCTATTAGCATGATTCCTGAAAAAGTAATAAACAGATTTTAATGAAATTTGGTGAGCAGATATATATATATTGTTTTGAGAGATTAGAATGCCTGCTATGGAGCAGCACACAGAAATGTTGCTGGAAGGGGTTAGCAGGTGGGACGGTTGGTCTGATCTCTATCAATGTATAACTGAGAAATAATGATTAAATTGTGTATGACTAGTAATTAAAAAATAAATATCAAATGAGCTGACAATTATAAATAAATAAAGGATTATGAAAATATTGATCTATTTCATTTCATTTTTGGTGCCATATGCCCAGTTAAATTAAGTCATAAACATGGGGAAATTAGCTTGATTTCACCTGCCTCTGATAAATGCTCAGAAACCTCAAGCTGTGAGGAATATGAATTTTGGTGACATCATCTCAGCCCACGCCCCTAAAATGAATGGTTGGAAAATGAAATTTATTACCGTTTGAAATCAGTGTTTTTTTGTATACTTTAACAGTGAATGTCAAAATTGTTAAAATTTGTTTTGCAAGTACGGAGTCACACTACTTTTGTTCCTTATTTGGTGGACAGATTTTCCAAAGATATTATTTGGAGGAGGAAAGTGAGACTTTTTTTTTAAGAGTCCCCCTGGGACAGAGTGAAAGTGAATCCAAACACAGGGTGAGAATGGTCTTCAAAAAACTGACCTAACCACGGATTTTATGCACTTCCTTCATGAACTCTAACAAATCGTGTTTTCTGTGTGAAACACACTCTCACGAGTGCCACTCGCTTAGCTTATGGCAAACTAAAAGTGGACTCTCTTGTTCTGGCCAAACATCTAGCCAATTTCTGAATATTCTGTTAGTACGTGCCCATGGCTGACGTGCTTGATGAATTCCTGCGCAAAAAGTAGTTCCTAGATAATTGTGATATATATTCCTGTGAGATAATGAGTATATCTTATCTAAATTAATTCCAAAATTTACCAGTAATAAAATTATAAAGGAGCTTAAGAGTGGCCGTAATAAATATTTAAGAAGCTTAAAGTTTATGAGCAACTTCACCTTTTATCTCTCAAGCACATTGTAAACATTGACACGATGGAGTTTGATGCATAAGAGTTCAGAAAGTTATGATTGGAATGTTTTGATTACCATTTACAGTTGGCGATGAAAGACTTGGGTGTTAACTTCGTGTTAAAGTCAGAACAAGAAGCTGAACTGAAAGAGATCTATCTGTGAAGAGACACATTCTGTGTGTTGTTGCTCCAACGAGAGCGGCACACTGAGCAGGGTGTGTGTGGAATTGGCCGTGTTTCTGGTTTGGGCAGTGGCGTTGCGTCTTGCTAAACTAAGCTATACTAAGATGCTACATGCTGGATGCTGGTGATTCTTGCTGACAAACCCGTTTCTGTGATCACGAATCGCAGAGCCTTACAACGAGGGATTGCTGTTAACAGGAGAACCATGATGTGGATCGGCTTTGAGACGTTCTGTGTTCGAAAAGTATAACGCCCGGGCTGAGTATGGGGGTTCCATAACCATAATTATTTTAAACAAGTTATGTCATTTAAGTGTCCCTAATTGGATTAGGGTTAGGGTTAGGTAACCCAATTTTCCGTGATGCCTAAACCCCCATACTCCAGATGGTTTCCTCTGAAACTCCCATACTCCACACTGGTGTTTGTCATTCCCTTCTGTGTTATTGGCTAAGCTGAGCCCAACTGATGGCTAAGCTAAGTAAAGGTACTGGGAGACGTCCACAGAAAGACCCCTTGCCGTCACGTGACCCAGCCACTCCCTATCGCCATGTTGCCAGTCATGCACAGTGCTTCCAGGTGAAGCAACAGGACCTTCGTGGCCGGGACAACGGTGGGGGATCGAACCCACGCGGCTCGCACCAAAAGACCGTTCCTTTACCAGGCCAGCCAAAGGGGAACTCCCCGTTAGCCAAGCTAGCGGGAACGTCTTTTCAATTGGGACCCGGGACTTTCATCCCGCTACACAGGATTATTTACATGAGAAACAACATATAGTGTGGGACAAGCGTTGAGATAAATTCATCATGTCTGAACATGATAGTGGAGTAAGCGAACATACCAGGCATCTTTCTAGCGCTGAATTACAGCAGTACAAGGAGAAAATTGGCGTTTTGGCGACTTGTACACTGCATCGGTGTGCTGTTTTCTTTGTTGACTGTACCTGAAGTGACATTGTTATCACTGCACGTGTAAGTACGAGGTCTATTAGAAAAGAAACCGACAGTTTTATTTTTTTTAAAAACTATATGGATTTGAATCACATGTGATTACATCAGCCAAGCTTGAACCCTCGTGCGCATGCATGAGTTTTTTCACGCCTGTCGGTGACATCATTCGCCTGTGAGCACACCTTGTGGGAGGAGTGGTCCAGCCCACTCGTCGGATTTTCATTGTCTGAGAAGTTGCTGAGAGACTGGCGCTGTGTTTGATCCAAATTTTTTCCAAAACTGTGAGGCATATCCGAGTGGACATCATTCAAGAAATTCAGCTGGTTTTCGGTGTAAATTTTAATGGCTGATGAGAGATTTTGGATTGTTTCTATCGCTGTAAGGACTTCCTACAGAACGGGACGTCGCGCAGCGCTCCGAGGCGACGTCATCATCCTGTTTCAAGCTGAAAACCTCCAAATTTAAGCCTCTGTTGACCCAGGACATCGTGAGAGAATAGAAAACTTTCAGAAGAGGTCGGAATCAGCAGTTTATCCGGACATTCCACTGTTAAAGGAGATTTTTTTAATGAAAGACGTGCGGACGGATTGGCGCGTCGGCTCGCAGCTGGCGCAGCGCGCCCGCCACAGGAACAACACCTCCGTGTTGATAACCATTTGTAAAATCCAGGCGGCTTTTGGTGGCTTTCAGTTGAGTGAGTATCTGAGAAATTGTTTAACAGCAGGGCATGTTCCAACTTGACCTTAAGGCTTCCAACGGAGGTGTTTTTCCTGTGGCGGGTGCGCCACGCCGGCTGCGAGCCGACGCGCCAATCTGTCCACACGTCTTTCATTAAAAAAATCTCCTTTAACAGTGGAATGTCCGGATAAACTGCTGATTCCGACCTCTTCTGAAAGTTCTCTGTTCTCTCACGACGTCCTGGGTCAACAGAGGCTTAAATTTGGAGGTTTTCAGCTTGAAACAGGATGACGACGTAGCCTCAGAACGCTGTGCGACGTCCCACTCCGTGGGAAGTCCTTACAGCGATAGAAACAATCCAAAATCTCTCATCAGCCGTTAAAATTTTCACCAAAAACCAGCTGAATTTCTCGAATGATGTCCACTCGGATGTGCCTCACAGTTTTGGAAAAAATTTTGATCAAGCACAGCGCAGTCTCTCAGCAACTTCTCAGACAAAGGGATTCCGATGAGGGGGCTGGACCACTCCTTCCACAAGGCGTGCTCACAGGCGAATGATGTCACCGACAGGCGTGAAAAAACTCTCGCGTGCCCACGAGGGTTCAAGCTTGGCTGATGTAATCACACATGATTCAAATCCATATGGTTTTTTAAAAAAATAATAAGGTCAGATACTTTTCTCACAGACCTCGTACACTCAAGATTTAATAAGTTAATTGAAGATTGCAGACTTACATATTTATAATAGTATTTAGTGATAATGTTTGTCATTAACTTTGTTGAATTTTGTGTACACTGCTGTGGGACTGTGGAAGAAAACTCAGCCAACTCTCACTTTTTTCCTCGTGGTCCCGTCGTGGCTTCCTCAACGAAATGAGCAACATTTCATGACGTGTTTTTTTTTTTTTTTTTGTCATTATTTTACTATTTCTAACCCTATTCTTAGTGATAATGTTCATCATTAACTTTATTAACTTTTGTGTAAAGGGTGCAGGTTTTCTTTGCAGCCACTGACTCCAGCAGGTGATTTCAGTGATTACCATCACTTTGAGCAGATGGATGAGTTCGTCAGTGAAATCACCTGTTAGAGTCAGTGGCTGCAAAGAAATCCTGCACCCTTTTGGCCCTTTCTGGAATACCTTGGATACCACTGCTGTAATAGTTTACATTATCCTTCTGTCCACATCTACTGCGACAGTGATCTGCACAACAAGTCTCTGACATGGTATATTTGCTGGGAAAAAAAAACAGCACAGAAATAGAGGAAAGACGAATTGAGATGGCTTGTTTACACAGCCAAGTGCATTGTGACGGGCTAAACTTGACCTTTCCTCTGTGCCTGGCACTGCCCTGCACATGACAGATATGAAGTTATCAAACAGACTGAGGACATGGCCATGAGACATATTGTCCAAGAGTAGATTGGAGTGAGATACGTCCTTTAAGTGCTTGAGCTTGCAACATCCTTCTGTCTTGTTGAATGGTCTCAGCCCAGCACATGTCAGGCCAGTGTGTGCAGGTGTCTATTGTCTGTATCTGACCTCAGTCATTCCCACCTCCAAACTTCACTGTTGGTATGGTGTTTTTGGGGCGATGTGCAGCACCATTTATGGCGTGTATCATCCAAAGAGTTCAGTTTCAGTCTCATCTGACCAGACTTTCATAAAGTCTGGTCAGATGAAAAAATGAGGTGGGCTTCATAGATAATTGGCAAAGCTTCTGGGGAAAACCTGGTCTTGTTAGGAGAGACGGCATCCATCCCACTTAGGATGGAGCAGCTCTCATTTCTAGAAATCTGGCCAATTTTCTTAAATCCTCCAAACTGTGACTATCCAGGGTTGGGACCAGGAAGCAGAGTTGTAGTCTTACACACCTCTCTGCAGCTTCTCTCCCCCTGCCATCCCCTCATTACCTCATCCCCGTAGAGACGGTGCCTGCTCCCAGACCACCAATAACCAGCAAAAATCTATTTAAGCATAAAAATTCAAAAAGAAAAAATAATATAGCACCTTCAACTGCACCACAGACTAAAACAGTTAAATGTGGTCTATTAAACATTAGGTCTCTCTCTTCTAAGTCCCTGTTAGTAAATGATATAATAATTGATCAACATATTGATTTATTCTGCCTTACAGAAACCTGGTTACAGCAGGATGAATATGTTAGTTTAAATGAGTCAACACCCCCGAGTCACACTAACTGCCAGAACGCTCATAGCACGGGCCGAGGCGGAGGATTAGCAGCAATCTTCCATTCCAGCTTATTAATTAATCAAAAACCCAGACAGAGCTTTAATTAATTTGAAAGCTTGACTCTTAGTCTTGTCCATCCAAATTGGAAGTCCCAAAAACCAGTTTTATTTGTTGTTATCTATCGTCCTCCTGGTCGTTAGTGTGAGTTTCTCTGTGAATTTTCAGAACTTTTGTCTGACTTAGTGCTTAGCTCAGATAAGATAATTATAGTGGGCGATTTTAACATCCACACAGATGCTGAGAATGACAGCCTCAACACTGCATTTAATCTATTATTAGACTCAATTGGCTTTGCTCAAAATGTAAATGAGTCCACCCACCACTTTAATCATATCTTAGATCTTGTTCTGACTTATGGTATGGAAATTGAAGACTTAACAGTATTCCCTGAAAACTCCCTGCTGTCTGATCATTTCTTAATAACATTTACATTTACTCTGATGGACTACCCAGCAGTGGGGAATAAGTTTCATTACACTAGAAGTCTTTCAGAAAGCGCTGTAACTAGGTTTAAGGATATGTTTCCTTCTTTATGTTCCCTAATGCCATATACCAACACAGTGCAGAGTAGCTACCTAAACTCTGTAAGTGAGATAGAGTATCTCGTCAATAGTTTTACATCCTCATTGAAGACAACTTTGGATGCTGTAGCTCCTCTGAAAAAGAGAGCTTTAAATCAGAAGTGCCTGACTCCATGGTATAACTCACAAACTCGCAGCTTAAAGCAGATAACCCGTAAGTTGGAGAGGAAATGGTGTCTCACTAATTTAGAAGATCTTCACTTAGCCTGGAAAAAGAGTCTGTTGCTCTATAAAAAAGCCCTCCGTAAAGCTAGGACATCTTAAAACTCATCACTAATTGAAGAAAATAAGAACAACCCCAGGTTTCTTTTCAGCACTGTAGCCAGGCTGACAAAGAGTCAGAGCTCTATTGAGCCTTCCTTTAACTTTAACTAGTAATGACTTCATGACTTTCTTTGCTAATAAAATTTTAACTATTAGAGAAAAAATTACTCATAACCATCCCAAAGACGTATTGTTATCTTTGGCTGCTTTCAGTGATGCTGGTATTTGGTTAGACTCTTTCTCTCAGATTGTTCTGTCTGAGTTATTTTCATTAGTTACTTCATCCAAACCATCAACATGTCTATTGGACCCCATTCCTACCAGGCTGCTCAAGGAAGCCCTACCATTATTTAATGCTTTGATCTTAAATATGATCAATCTATCTTTATTAGTTGGCTATGTACCACAGGCTTTTAAGGTGGCAGTAATTAAACCTTTACTTAAAAAGCCATCACTTGACCCAGCTATCTTAGCTAATTATAGGCCAATCTCCAGCCTTCCTTTTCTCTCAAAAATTCTTGAAAGGGTAGTTGTAAAACAGCTAACTGATCATCTGCAGAGGAATGGTCTATTTGAAGAGTTTCAGTCAGGTTTTAGAATTCATCATAGTACAGAAACAGCATTAGTGAAGGTTACAAATGATCTTCTTATGGCCTCAGACAGTGGACTCATCTCTGTGCTTGTTCTGTTAGACCTCAGTGCTGCTTTTGATAATGTTGACCATAAAATTTTATTACAGAGATTAGAGCATGCCATAGGTATTAAAGGTACTGCGCTGCGGTGGTTTGAATCATATTTATCTAATAGATTACAATTTGTTCATGTAAATGGGGAATCTTCTTCACAGACTAAGGTTAATTATGGAGTTCCACAAGATTCTGTGCTAGGACCAATTTTATTCACTTTATGTATGCTTACCTTAGGCAGTATTATGAGACGACATTGCTTAAATTTTCGTTGTTACGCAGATGATACCCAGCTTTATCTATCCATAAAGCCAGAGGACACACACCAATTAGCTAAACTGCAGGATTGTCTTACAGACATAAGGACATGGATGACCTCTAATTTCTTGCTTTTAAACTCAGATAAAACTGAAGTTATTGTACTTGGCCCCACAAATCTTAGAAACATGGTGTCTAACCAGATCCTTACTCTGGATGGCATTACCCTGACCTCTAGTAATACTGTGAGAAATCTTGGAGTCATTTTTGATCAGGATATGTCATTCAAAGCGCATATTAAACAAATATGTAAGACTGCTTTTTTGCATTTATGCAATATCTCTAAAATTAGAAAGGTCTTGTCTCAGAGTGATGCTGAAAAACTAATTCATGCATTTATTTCCTCTAGGCTGGACTATTGTAATTCATTATTATCAGGTTGTCCTAAAAGTTCCCTGAAAAGCCTTCAGTTAATTCAAAATGCTGCAGCTAGAGTACTGACGGGGACTAGAAGGAGAGAGCATATCTCACCCATATTGGCCTCTCTTCATTGGCTTCCTGTTAATTCTAGAATAGAATTTAAAATTCTTCTTCTTACTTATAAGGTTTTGAATAATCAGGTCCCTTCTTATCTTAGGGACCTCATAGTACCATATCACCCCAATAGAGCGCTTCGCTCTCAGACTGCAGGCTTACTTGTAGTTCCTAGGGTTTGTAAGAGTAGAATTGGAGGCAGAGCCTTCAGCTTTCAGGCTCCTCTCCTGTGGAACCAGCTCCCAATTCGGATCAGGGAGACAGACACCCTCTCTACTTTTAAGATTAGGCTTAAAACTTTCCTTTTTGCTAAAGCTTATAGTTAGGGCTGGATCAGGTGACCCTGAACCATCCCTTAGTTATGCTGCTATAGACTTAGACTGCTGGGGGGTTCCCATAATGCACTGAGTGTTTCTTTCTCTTTTTGCTCTGTATGCACCACTCTGCATTTAATCATTAGTGATTGATCTCTGCTCCCCTCCACAGCATGTCTTTTTCCTGGTTCTCTCCCTCAGCCCCAACCAGTCCCAGCAGAAGACTGCCCCTCCCTGAGCCTGGTTCTGCTGGAGGTTTCTTCCTGTTAAAAGGGAGTTTTTCCTTCCCACTGTCGCCAAGTGCTTGCTCACAGGGGGTCGTTTTGACCTTTGGGGTTTTTACGTAATTATTGTATGGCCTTGCCTTACAATATAAAATGCCTTGGGGCAACTGTTTGTTGTGATTTGGCGCTATATAAATAAAATAAAATTGAATTGAATTGAATTGAATTGAACTTTATTTTCTCAGTATTTCACAGGCTTGTCTAAATGTTGTGCATCAAACTTTAAACAAGCTTCAACATGGCCTTTCTTCAGCAATGGAGTCTTGTGTGGTAGGCCATGGTGACTGAGTGCTTTACTTGTTTACTGCTAATTCCAGGTCTTTCTGAAGTGGTAACTGGCTCTTGGACAACTCTTGTGATAATTCTTTTCAATCCTCTGTTAGAAATCTTGTGAGGAGCATCTGGTCATGGCCGGTTTATGATAAATAATCTTCTTTCCACTTTCAGATTATGGACCCAACAGTGCTCACTGGAACATTGAGAAGTTTAGAAATCCATCCATAACCAATGCCATCAGTATGTTTTGCAACAATAAGGTTGCAAAGATCTTGAGAGAGGTCTTTGCTTTTACCCATCATGAGAGGTTTGTCATGTGACACCTTGGTGATGGGACACCTTTTTATGGGCGAGTAGTTGGGACTGAACCAGCTTAAGTGTATCATCAGTAAGAGCCAGCTTTGGTGGGTGAGTGGGTGGGTCACATTGTTAGGAAGGATGACAGCTGGCTTTCCAAGCATGAGAATGGATTTCCCCATGATTTACAATGACCTAATATTATTAAATGGTCATTTATATTCCTTAACTTAAATTTGAATTATATACTATATATAAAATCCTCAGATTTTGCCAATATAAATATAACACCAGATTTGCCCACATGTATACACACACACACACACACACACACACACACACACACACACACACACACACACACACACACACACACACACACACACACACACACACACTTTGTGACTCCTTCATATATGTGAATCACAGGACTACAGATGAAGTTTCTCTTACCTTTCCTGCTTTTTCACAAAGAGGTGATGTGTCACCCAGTTCTTTGTTGAGTTTTGTTTTTGCTTTTTTTCCTGGCAGTTTCTCAGGTGGGAACTCCAACTCACCTAGGAGCCAATGAGAGAGAGCTACCATTTTACATAAGCACATGTGACAGATCCTGCATGTTATAAATATGTGCATGGGGGAGCCATCAAAGATTTGCAGCCCGTATTCTGAGTGGGCCCCAGTATAATACAGCCCCAGGACAGTGTGGTGGTCAAGCGGTGTGCTTGCTTTGAAATCGGAATGTTCCTGTGTCCATTCTCCATGTAATGTGGAGTTTAAATAGTAAACTTGTGCCAAATCAAAATACTACAAATGCATATCTGCTGCGATTCTTATTTTTTTAAACCCCTCCAGTAAAAGCACCATCTTGTCAAAGTGCCTGAAGACATTGTGTGCTTAAGCCACAGTCTCCGATCTTATGTCACTTTGCAAGTGATGAGCATGCACAGAGTGCACCACCCTCATTCTGACTGACCTGTTTCCATAAGATGGTTTTGTTCAAATTCTGCATCACTGTGATTATTAACTTGTTTTATTTACAAAAAAAAAACTGTCTAGGGGAAGGCAGGAAGGACTTTCTTGAATCTTATGAATGGATTATCAGTTTTTGAGTGTTTCAAATCATCGATTCATTTTCTGAAGCTATTGACTCACTTAGTTTTTCCAAGTAATTCCAAACAGCAAATTATTTTGGGCAGCACAGTGGAGTAGTGGTTAGCACTGTTGCCTCACAGCAAGAAGGTCATGGGTTTGATTTGCAGCTGTAGCCTTTCTGTGTGGAGTTTGCATGATCTCTCTGTGTTTGCGTGGGTTTCCTCCAGGTGCTCCGGTATCCCCCACATTTAAAGATATGCAGGTTAGGTGAATTGGAAACTTGCAAAAGAGGTCTTGATCTCAGTGTGACTAACTTGATTAAATAAAGCTCATGAAGTGACTGTTTCATTTCATGTCGCAACATTGAATTATTTTCAAAAGCCTTTGTTTTATTGAGTATTTTAAAGATGTTGAAACTCAGTTTTCAAAACAAATAATATTTTTTCAAGAATTTTATAACAGTGAGTCATTTTCTGAAGCAATTGTTTCATTTAGGCTTTTATTTTAGTTTTTTTTTTATTTGAGATTACCAAGGACCAGACCATGTTTTAATGCCAGTGTTTAATTTAGTTTTTTTTATGTTATTTTGAATATATCAAAGGATTAAACCATTTTCAAAAGCAATTGTTTCATTCAGTATTTTGAATGTTTTCCAACACTGAATCATTTTCTGAGCCATGGAATCCCCACTGTCCACTAAATGTTCCCATCTCAGTGTTTAAAGCATTCCACTGCTCTGACATGTCAAAGGTTATTGTTTTACTTAGTTTCTTGAGCATTTCAAAACAGCAAAAATATGTTCCAAGGCAATTAATGTGTGTGTGCCTCAAAGTATAAAAAATATATGTTTGTTCCATCAGAATGTGCGGAATATTTCAATTGGGGTTTAGTTTCAAAAATTGAAGTCTCCCAACATGGCAAATTACTGAGCCCAGTGTCTCCCCTGCTGCACAAGAACCATCTGAATCTCAACCAGCCATAGTGAATCAGCAGCAGGAACGCCAGAACATCAGTTTCTGCATCCATCATTTGTGGCCTCATGACCGCTCATCTTCTGGGAATTATTTTCCCCCCAGGATCCAGGCCATCACTAAGGGACGTGTAACCATCTATGTAGGGATTCAGTAACTGTGTTGCAGCTCACTCTCACACTCAGTTGATCATGATCCCTATTTCCCAGCTGGATGGCCGCTCTGCTACCTCATTATGCAATCGTTCTGTACACTGATGAGTTTCTGTGTTGACTTTGTGTTTCTCAGCAAGTTAGTTTTTGTTTTCCCAGTCTGTTTGCTCAGCTTTTTTTTCCTGCCTGCAGAATAATAGGATCCCCAGTTACACAACATCATCCACTGCCCTGGTTTCCCACCCAGCAGGTCTCCTTAAGTTCAGTGGCCCCATTTTGTGATCCTGTTGGTGTGTGTTCCTGAGCCCACTACCTGATCTTCTGTCTTTTGTTTTTGCCTCTCAGTCCATCTGCAGAACACATTGCCAGCTGCTGTGCCCAGCATATTACAGTTATAAAAGCAGAACTTCCAGTGGTGGACACAGTTCCGCTAATCCTCTAACTGCTAATTATTGAAGCTAACAGTTTCATTAGCGGATTAGCTTTCCAGATAACATTGAAAACCACCAGCGGACCAATTAGTTTCTGATAAATTTAGTTCAGATAACTTTTAGACTGCTAACATATTTTTGCGGGCATAGTGAGTAAAGCTTAACAGTTAAAAACATTTGTAAAATCTGAAATCAAAGATTTTAGTGCCTGTCTGTTACATGTTTTGTAGTAGACAGATAGCCTGAATGGTAGAGCTCTATCCTCTGCAGGCAGAGGAGAGCTGAGTACCAGAAAGAAAGGAAGCAGGAGGAGAGGAGAAAAAAGATAATTTCTCTTCACACCATACAGACCTGCCAGCCTTGCACAGGCAGACAGTTTTGACTTATGGTTATAATTTTAAACAAACTAATTCCGGACAAATTATTGAAATTAACATCACGTCTGTCATTTTACAAAGTGAAAATATCAGCTATATGATTTAGTTTTGAAGTAATGCACTAATTTTGAAGGTTTTAGTGTTTAGACACACATGCCACATTGCATTATGGGTACATTAGTTTCCTGACGTCAGTGGTTGGCGATTGCTGATATTTTCACTTTGTAAAACAACAGATGTGGTGTTAATTTCAATAACTTGTCCAGAATTAATTTGTTGAAAATTACAACCATAACTCAAAACTGTCTGTCTGTGCAAGACTCCAGTGAAATGACCAGCAGGTCTGTATTGTGTGAAGATAAATTATCTTTTTTCCCTCTCTCTTTCTCTCTGATCACCAGATCTCTTTTGCTGAGAGAAGACCAATCTGAGACAGAAACGCTGACTCATTGTGTCAGTAGCTGCCGTGTACTGAATTCAATACTGAAAGTTATCAGTTTAGCCTTTATCTGTAACTTCCATGAAATTTTTTAGGGATTTATCGGTTTAGCTTTATAAAGTTAACTTTTCAGTTAGCGGATTAATGGTTATTGAAGCTAACTTTTTGGTTAGCTGTGCCCACCACTGGGAATTTCCCACTAGTCCTAGGGTCCACTAGACATAGGGTCCACTTGTCCTAGGGTCCACGAGTCCTAGGGTACACTAGTCCTAAGGTCCACTAGTCCTGGTTAGGGTTAGAATGAACTTTATAATCAGTTTGGGGCTGTAATATACACCATCAAATAATATAAAGAGATTTGGACCAGTGGACCTGGGGACTAGTGGACCATAGGAGAGTGGACCCTCCCCTTATAAAACCACTGTCTTCTAATGGAAGGCCTGAGCAGAAGGCATGCTCATGGATAAGTTGTTTTTTTTTTTCTTTTTAAAAACCAGAGTCAGATCAAAACTGTTCGCTTAGTAGCAATCAAGCACCTGAGTTGCTGTACTCACCTTTGGTGATTAATTAATTTATTAAAAATCCTTTTATGGCCAGTTTAGTTGAGAAAGGAAGGGTTCAGAATGAACAGGGAAGCAGTCACAAGAGTTTCAAAAATCCAGTGTGGTACTATGTGTTAAATTTGTCTGGAGTTATAAAGTTCTCAAAAACCAGCAAGTCATCCAGTCTACAAAACCACATAGATCATTTGTTTCAACTAAGTTCCAATCCACAGCAACATTTTCTTAATGTGTATTTCAAAAAAGAAAAAAAAAACATGCTCCACAACAAAAAAATATATAAAGGGTGCACGGACAGCTTAAATCCAGAGACTTTCTTGTTGCAAAGCAGATGTGTGACCAGTGAACCACAGTACTGTTAACCACAATGATGATTCATGCAAGAAACCAGAGCTTGAGTCTCCCATCTGCCTTCTGACAAACTGTCGCTTCAATGTCACATTTTCTTTATAAGAAAATTCTTCTCTGTTCCACTCCAACATGAACCTCGATAATGGGTGACACAACAAACAATAGTTGCACTGTGCACAGTTTCTGCAATTATAGCCATAGAAGCACATCATAGTTGTCATCGGGTCTTGGTGGCTTCCCTTAATAGTCTCCTTCTTGCGTGGACCCTCATTTTTTTGAGAACTGCGTACTTCAGGCAGATATACCACACTGTATCATACTATTTGTATTTCTGAGCGGGGGTAGATCTAGCTTTAAGTGAAGGGAGGGGTTGTGACTTGGTTCGGTGTGCCAAAGGCATCTCCTTACTAGGATAGTATGGGTACAAAATCTATAGCCTTGTTCATCAGGGGTGGGACAAAGTCACTGTCAAGTCATTCTCATGTCATGAAGTCTCAAGTCAGCTTGCAAACAATTGGTGGTCATTGTGACTTGAGACTTGCCAATTCATGACTTGAGAATGACTTGCTGGTGACTTCATCCCACCTCTGTTGTTCATGCATTCTTAGGCAATCTGGGAAGCTAATACCCCATTTACACCGAGTCCACGACCGAGTTGCGATCAATAAACGGCACTCTCACTGACTCCCACCGGGGTGGCAGGCTGGTCACAATGGTCGGAAATAAGATCCCTCTTGGTTGTCATTACTTTCCATCAGTCGCCAACAGGTGTACGGGTATATTAAACTTTGTAAAACACTTGCACAAGTTGTGCAACCAGTTACCAGATATATGGGTCTCATAATCGATCTTGATAAACTCTCACGTCTCAACTCACTCTCAACTTGATCCTATGGGTCATAATAGACTCCCAATTGGGCAGCGCAGTCTCATTTGCAGGCGGGCGCTAAAGGGTTAAAATATGATGCATATGATGCAATAATCCCACATCCAGGGACAGCCCTCTCTGAGTTCTTAGGCAAATTACACAGCAACAAAGTGAAAATGCTAAGAAAAAATAATGATGCTGTGAGAATGTGGACATGTGTTGCGGTTTGTTATGACCCGGAGCTCAAGCATGTTGACGCGGTTGTGCAGGCGAGAGAACTCAGCTACTCTGGTTAGCTGTGTAGGCTAACATTTACCCACATGACCTCTCCCATTGACCTTGTCTTCCCTTCTCCACTGGGAACCGAAAAAAAAAAAAACTGCACTTTTCGCGACTGCTTTGGTGATTGTTTTGTGCAACGGGAGGGGCTGTCACCATAAGTGGTCAAAGCCCACAATATCACGCAGGGGTTCAAATGAGACTGAGGTGCCCTGCTGACTCTGCATGGGGTTGCATCAATGATCATGGATGTTAACATATGTTTCACTCATACAATTCAGTCGCAATGCAAGCTTGGTGTATACGCACATAACAGATCACAATGGAGACCAATAAAGACTTGTGAGAGTTGACAAAATGTCATGATCTTGTAGGTCTTATGTAGGTTTCAGTCCGGTGTAAACGGGGCATAAATACTGACTCTCAAGTCATTGTTTTTAAGGTGCAATTTTTAAACACAGGAACTCTTCAGTGTCTTCAGTCAGATAAGCTGAGCTGTGCGGTGCAGTAACTAATTCTGCATGCAGGCACTTAGTTGTTTATTATTATATTATTTATTCATCACACCTTTTGGCCAGCACCTCAGGGGGTTGTAACCTCTCTCAACTCCCACCTCTGGAGAAGCCACTGCTTAGAATTCCAGGATATATTCAATAACTTGGAAATGTTTATGAATCCATCCCCTGATTTGTCTAAATCCCCCTTACGCAGGATGGCATCCTTTGAGAGTCCTTTGTCTGTCCAAAAAAATGGCCAGGGGTGAAAAACATGTTTTGTATAAATGCTCCAGCGTCCTCTGGAGGTTGTTTCTGCAATTTTGGGTCAATTTTCTGGCATACTATGAGTGACCTATACATCCACTGAGCTTCCTCTGTGTTTTCTCTGTGTGACCACTCGTCACCACGAGGTCACTCATGTCTGATCACATCTCCTCTCTTAAAACAACAAAACAAAAACATGCCTCACGAGCTTATCTGCTGTTTAGTTTTATCCTCCTCGTATGAAATACAGGCAGATATAGTGATCAGCATGTCCGTCTGTCCATTTGCCCATTTTCACTTGGTAGCACGATGTCTTGAGCCACTTGACCAATTTTGTTCGTATTTAGCATATGGGTGTACTTGGGTGATCCCCTGACACCAGTCAATTACAGTGACCGTGGGGTCAATTTCAAAGCCACATTGAGATATTCAAGATATTGTCATTGCCACCCTTTTTAGCATGATATCTCAAGAACCAGTTCACCAATTTTGTTCGTATTTAGCATAAGGGTGTACTTGGGTGATCCCCTGACACCAAGTACTTGTGAGGACAAGGAGGATATGTTATCTCTTGATGACTCTTGTTGCAATAGCAATTGATTGGTCGGTTGAATTTCATTTGCCGTTGCATTTTCCTGTCATCACCTATATTGTAAATACTACAGTAACAGTGCTTTATGAACTTTATTCATGATACAAAAAGCAATGACAGTAACTTGCCCATAGCATGTACATCAGAAATTACTTCTTGGCTGTGCTTATTCTTTCTTTTTACCTGGTGGCCAAGTGGTCAGTGCACTTGGTTTCAGTGCGTAAGGTTCCCGGTTCAAATCCCACCCCTACCACATTTCTCCACGTAATGTGGAGTTGCGTCAGGAAGTGCATCAGGCATAAAACTTGTGCCAATTCAACATGCAGATCCACTTTGAATCTGCTGTGGTGACCCCGAGGGCAAACAAGGGAGCAGCCAAAGGGACTTAGTAGTTGGTTGTTTATGTGTAATCTGTTTGTACAGCAGTAAATATAAATACATACTAAAAGCTTTTTTTCATCAAAGATCACTGCACAGCATTTGAATTCAATGCAGCTTTCCTCCACCCATCACTACCAGATGAATGACCATTCCACGAGAAAAGTAGGACAGGAGGCAGAGGGAGAGGAAACAAAAGAGGGAGAAGCAACCTAGGCTACAAGCTACACTAAAGACTAATCAGTATAGACTAGCACTCCTGGGCCATCTGCAGGTCTCTCACCAATGAGATGGAAGAGATTGGAATGAGAACTCACAGGGATCTGAGTGAAGCACATCATTCCGTATGCTGGTGTTGAGCTATATCAAGCTGCTTTGTTGACAGAGGAGGTACAAGATGGAGGATGGTGTGTCGATGTTGAAAACAGCTGGTGCACAGCCTCAGACATGGTGGAGACGCAATACCGCCCTGAGCACTGAGCCGCAAACACTTCTTTCTCTTGATGGTAAACAAGCATGGATAAAAACATTGTCTTTTTGGTGGAGTGAATTTCATTCTAAATCAAGATAACATGCAGAAGCAAAATTATTACTGCATATATTTAATATTGATTAATTATTCATGCTCAGTTTCAGCACTGATGTCAAGTAAAGATACTCCTTCAGCACGTCCATAAACCTTCTCTTTGGCTCCCCTCCCCTCCTTCTGCCTGGTGGATCTATCCTCAGCATCCTTCTCCCTATTTATCCTGGGTCCCTGCTGTGTAACAGAGTCTTTGTGGCAGCTGTCCCCAGGCTCTGGAATAGTCTCCCCTTCAATATTAGATCATGCCTGTCCCTCAAGACTTTTAAATCCTCTTTAAAAACCTACTTCTTTTCTCTAGCATGTCCGAAATGAGCGATTGCATCTCTATTTTTTAGTATTTTTACTCTTTATTTTATTTTGTCTTTTATTTGTTTTATTGCCTGTTGCAATTTTATTGTTATTTTTAATTTATTTATTTATGATTGGGGGTAACTTGGTGCCCATTTATCTATTATGTACAGCACTTTGGTCGACTGCTGTCATTTTAAACATGCTTTAGAAATAAAGTTTGAGTTGAGTAAATGTCCAAACCATTTCAATCTCACCTCTCTGACTTTGTCTCCAAACTGTCCTACTTGTGCTGACCCACTGATATATTCATTCCTAATCCTGCCCATCCTCATCACTCACAAAGAAAATTGCAGCTCTACCACCTCCGGCTCTGCCTGCTATTTTTTTGTTAGCACCACCTTCTCTAACCCGTATGATATAGCTGGTCTGTCTATTGTCTTATCAATTTTCCCTTTCACTCTTGTTCATATTCTTCTATCACATATCACTCTTGTAACCTTTCTCCACCCACTCCACCTCTCAACCACAATTCAATTCAACTTATTTATTCAGCTCCAAATTACAGCATATGTTGCCCCAAGACGCTTCACAGGGGTAAGGTCTAACCTTACCAACACCCCTGAGCAAGCACATAGGCAACAGTGGTAAGGAAAAAACTCCCTCTGGCTTTTTTATTTAGTTATTTATTTATTTGAGTTAGGAAACTCAAGCAAACCAGACTCAGGGCAGTGACCCACTTGTTTGGTCATTCAAACAATAACAGATCAAACACACAATACCCCACAATATCTCAACTTATGCAAGTATTTATTTATTTCCATTGCACTCAAACATTCATTATTTTATATTATATAATGCAGAAATAGATCTTTCATTTGATTGGTGTAAGTTACATGATATGAATTATTCATACCATTTGTCACTGTATTCCATTTACTATGTAATTTTTGGTTCTATTTAGCATGCAATTTTGGTTCTATATGTTTTGTGCTATTGCATACAGCGGGTGCACTAGCGGCGACAGCACTTAGCTTAAAAACAAACATGGCGGGGTTTGTTTAATTGACGGTGCTCTTTCTTGTAACACAAAAAAAAACTAATTTAGTGCGCCTTTAGCTGAAGTACAAGTGCCTTTAGCTGAAGTACTGTCAGATTAAGAGCTCTACAGTGTGGGAAACCTGGTAATTCAAATGTTAATGGGAGAAATTTAAGAATTTATCTTGAGCCTGGAGCAGAGTAAAATCCTAAGCAGCCATCTTGCTCTGGGTCATGTGACCTCCCCTTAAAAAACTTTTAAGTACATTAATGAGCTGCTGTTTTCCACTAGGGAATTGCCTGTGTCAACCCCCGCCACCCCCCCAAGTGCCAGATTACCATTTAAAGTTTATATGCTTCGTGAAGAGGGATGGTGGTTATTTCAGCTGAAGACAAATTTCCTATCTCACAAAGATGGCCTTGGCAATTAATCTTAGAATTACAGCTACAATATCTGTTGGCCAGACTTCAAATTTTATTCATGGCTGTGCATAATATACAACACTAAATTACTTTACATATTTTATTCATGTGGTATAGACTGGTATTGATTAATTGCAGTTTTTTTTCTGTTTGAAGCAAGTGGAGTCAAGCTTTGGTCTTTGAATATTGGTGGTGCTGTGTGACATATTGCCCATTAACTCGGAGAGTGCCATGTGCACAATAAATTCTACATGTGACCCTGAAATGACAGGAAAGTAAACTGGCTGTGGAATGAAATTCTGACAAAATGGCAATCAGAAACTTTGTTTAGTGAATGCGAAAGATAAACAACATGGTATGCAAGAATTAAAAAAAAAACAGTCAAATAAATGCATTACAAAGAGGTTAAAAGTCATAAAATAAACATTCCTTTTGATTACACTTGGTTTGTGCTTCTCTCTGCAGGACATTTCCTTAGGGCATCATCAACTAGTGTTGGATTACTCCTGTATTTGTCCCCTCGGTTTATGTTGATGCCACAGTGGAATTGCACATCATCGCCATTACGTATGAGGGGCTGCTATCTCACACAGCTGTTGGCTGCTTGGTTATCTTCCTCAATCAACCGTCTGGCTGATTTATTACTTCTTTAGGATAAGCAAATTTCACTTCACTGTCTGTTGCTCTATAATTTGAAGCTCTGGTTCTGCTGCCTGGGAAACATTGACCACAGAGGCGAACTCAGGGGTTTGAAGCAGCTCGGAGTCAGGGGAGAAGATAAAAGGAAGGCTATTATGGGAAATAAAATGACTCTTCTAAGCTTGTATGATACTTGGCATGTTGCAGACTGCAGAGAGGTTATCAACACTCTGTAACAGGGTGAAGGCCTGTGAGTGACCAAAGATTTTTCTGTCAAATGTTTCCTCTGGGTCATCAATAAGATTTTTGACTCTGCTTAAAATAGTGTGTAAACTATATCACAGTTTTGTTTGTATGCACAAAAAACAGCTGCAAGAAACAGACCACCAACATAAGCCTTCTGGAGTCAGTGTTTGTGTCAGGCCTCATTAGAACTGTGTTCAGCTCAGGGAGCCAGAGACTAAGGTCAGGACCGGACTAAACCCTCCTCCACCCTTCCCACATGTCTCTCCTCTCCCTGTCCCAACAACATAACCATCTGGCTGATATTTCATTCTCAAAACGTTTTTGCACTGCAAAAAAAAAAACAAAAAAAAACTGTTGGAACAACATGAGAAAGTTTTTCAATTTATAACCCTCAAATACAAACGATCTGTATTAACTTACCAAGCAATATTTACAGCAAGTTTGTAACTTAATTGTGACAAACATAATTCATTGAAATGGTGCTAGTTGATTTGGGATGGAACAATACACTAGCTCAATGATGCAATACATATTTGATATACATATCAGGATTCGATACATAATTACACAACATAATCTTGCACCACGTTCCTGATGGCATCATAAAAAGTGATATAATCTATTAGTTCATAGCTGACAGTGTGTGTGTGTGGGGGGGGGGGGGGGTCCCCTTTATTCAGACAGTAGTGTGAAGTGTGAAATTGAGAACATGGTGGCATTTTGGGGCCAACTGTGCTGAACTGCTGGATGAACCTTTTATGTTTTCTACATTTTTTTTAATCAGTTAACCACATCCAGGCACAGGTGCTATCAAAATAAATATAAAAATAGTTAAGCTATCAAATTTACATAAATTTACAATTTATGATGATTTTTAAAATGAATTTAAAGCCTTTTTATGCTTCTGCAGCTCTGTAACTCCATGTCAGTTAAAGTTAAAGTTCTCTGTCGCTGGATTATGCTTCTTTATGGACTAATTTGACCCTCAACAAGCTTTTCTTTCAACAGTCATCACCACCGTTTCAAAGGTAAGCTGGACAATTTCCTCTTTTTCAGACTCTGTGTTGTAAATTTGTAGACATTTCTGATCCATCTGTAATCAGCATATGGACTGCAAAAAGTATTAAAATATGATGGGAGATGAAGGAGTGAAAGCAGAAAAGTGTCAAATCACATCCTTTTGCTGTGTCTGATTGATAGGTGCATGTCAGGCTGCGGGTCAGAGTCTGAGCATGGTGTGAAAAAATAAACAGTAGGTTTTTTTAATCATAAAAATGATTACATGCGAGTGTAAGGTTTCGGCCTTGTTTATGTTTCAGTCTTTGATTTTCTGTTGTCATATTATTGCCACTGGTTCTATTTTCTGTTCAGTATTTTGTTCTTTTGTTCATGTTTTGTTTTAAAATATTTTGTTTTCTCTTTATTATGTATTTTCCATTTATCATACCTTAGTCATGTCTTACTGTTTATTATACTTAGTCATGTTGTTTATGTCCAGATATTGTTTTTCCACTGTGTACTTTTGCCACTTGTGAGTTCCACTCTTGTTTAGTTTCAACCTTTATTTTCATCTTTTTCAGTTCTTACATTTGGTTTCTGGTTAATTCCTTGTTTGGGTATGTTGGGTCTTCTTTATCTTTTCCTATTTATTAGGTCTTGAGTTTAGTTTGTTTTGGTTTTGATGTTTTATTTTGATAACTGTGATTTTAGGTTCATCTTTTTGTCAGGTCCTGCTCACTTTGCGTTTGTCTCCCTGCGCTATCTTGCACCTGCTTCCCTCATCTTTGTTTCATCCAGCCACACCGCCTTCCTGAATGTACTCCACACCTGTGTCTAGTTCCTCTAATTACCACCTCCCTTATTTAAGCAGCTTCAATTCACCATTTCCCTGCCAGTTTGTTGTACTCCTTGTCATTGTCCCAGCCTTGCTTTGCCTTTGTTTTGATTGCCTGCCTGTGTTTTGTGACCCTGCCTGTTTTTGACCTTGCTTCTGTCTTTGCCCTTGAGCTACGCCTCACAGTGTACCAGGACTGTTTGTTTATGACCTCATGTCATGCTCTTGAACCCTGCCTCTCTTTGGACCATGCCTCCGCACCACGTCTGTCTGTACCTTTGCCACGCTGTTTCACTGTGTATCAAACCCTGTGCCAATATACCAGATAAAGTTTTTTATAATAACTCACCACCTTTATCTGTGGGTCTGCATTTACTTCACACCACCTTCTGTGCCACGCCACCTAGAATCATGTCAGCAAGTGGTTTTAATGGAAATACATTGCAATCGGATGGGACATTTTATCCGATGTGAGCAAAAAATTTGTTACACAAAATCCGTGATATATACGGTGTTTATTACATACAAAACAATACAAAAACTTTGGGACTTTTTTGTCCAGCGACTGCAAATATCCGGTTTATACAATAACAGTTTAGGTGAGTTTTACTGTACATGGGACTCAAAAACAAATTTACCTCACAAAGCTTCGACGATGAAGTCGGCTTCGATCCCACATGACTGACTTTATTTTCCCAAATTTTTCTTCTGTTCAGATCTGAAGGGAATCTGTACATCTTGAAGCCCTTATTGTGTCTATTTGTGCATCCCAATGCACAACATCCCGCATTTTCAGCAAATAAATAAATAAAATAGCTGGATTGACATGCAGACAGATTAACAGTGAACACTATTTTGGCCCCAAGATGGCACCACGAGTCACATGATCCTTTTTTCCAAATTTGTCATGTCGCTACTCTCTGAATTAAGGGACTCTAAGATTAGGGATTAGGGATATGGTTAAGGTTAGTGTTAGGGTTACAAATAGTGACCGAAACATGATTGTGTCACAAAAATGTGATGCATTTTGTGACTGTTTCATGGACAAAAAAAAAAAAAAAACATGAGACTTGGCTGTAATTACACACACCTCATTAGGACTATAAAGCAGAGAGTAGAGAAGCTCTGTTTATGGAACCGCTTCATTCAGCTGCCAGAGAATAGGCTGACCAAAAAAAATTTCTTATGGGATTGTTCAAAAATTATCCGTGGGCCAAAGAAATAATTAACTTATTCACAATTTCGAATTTGAATTACATTTACATGAATAAATTGCAGTGTAATTTAAATTTCTTAAAACAATTTTTTTTCAATTATTATAAAATGTAATGGAAAAATGATATTTGTAAGAAAACAAAACTAAGGAATTATATACAATTTAAGGAGGAATACCAGACTTAGCTTTTGTGAAGCTAAATTTGTTTCGGAAACAGCAGTCGCTTTGTGCCCAGATTAGATCTGGTAGTCTTCCTCTGGCAGTGGAAGTGGGCAGGTATAAGGGTCTTTCTGAACAGGAGAGAGTTTGTATTTTTTGTGCCCTTGATGTTGTGGAAGATGAGTATCATTTTGTTCTTTACTGTCCTTTGTATGCTGATTTAAGACTTTGTTTATTTCAGTGTGAGCAAAAAAATAATGTAGATGTGTTTTGATTTTCTGAGGAGAAAATCTTGAGTTGGATTTTTGAAAAAGAAACATTTGCTTTTGCTGTTTTTGTCTGTAAAGCCTGGGAAAGAAGGCAACATGTGTTGTACCCTGTTGTATCTTGAAATTGTAGAACTTGTGACATGTATGTGGTTATCTTGTTGTGTATATGGAGTGTCTTATAAGTCCATGCGGGCTGGGCACCAGTGGTGCATGACACTTTAATAAAAATCAATCAATCAAAAACATCACTGTTCATGAGAATTATGCAGAAAATAACATGTTTAACTTTAAAGAAAAAACTGTTCTGAAGTATAAACTGTAATCCTTGATGTTATCTGTTTCCTATTTGTATATTTTATAAATCATTGATGGTTGTTTTGCATCATTATTTCTTCCATGCAGTACTTGACGTTTCATGTTATCATGTTATTTGTTAAAAAAAAACTATTTGATACAGGCTCCACTATGCAATTATCATGATATATGATGTATCATTCACCCCCACAACTAAATAAATTTAAATAGGTTTTCTTTTTCTCCAGTTTACAATGAATATCATATGGAGCTAAATCAAGGCCAAAAGTTTTGTAATCTGAAAATAAAAAAGATTGAAAAAATAAATTTTGAAACTGAAAATTCAATGTTTGTTCTTGAATTTTATATTCATTTAAAAAGTATTATCAAAATAAAAATAAGTGTAAGATTATATATTATATATTGTATTATATATATTATATATTTTTCAGTTTAAATAAAATTTTGATTCAGCTCTGTAATTTTTTTTTATCAAATATTTTTTTTTCATTCATATTTCTTTTTTTCACCTTCAGATCTTTTTTTCACTTTAAGATCTTATTTTTTCAGTTTCAAACTTTTGGCCCCGTTCTGGCATGGGAGGACGTGGCTTTGATTGAGAGGGGCTTTGGAATTGTGAGTGACAGGAGAGCAATCAGTCCTCACATGATCTTGCTTTCAGGAAACGTGGGTACTTGGATAGATAATGATTTAACACTTTCTCTCCACTGTGTTGTCTTGATACCTGTAAATAAAGTGATGCTAAAGATGTCTATTACAAGTAATTCTAGACCACTCTTGGTCATTTCTGATGTTTAAAAACCAGAAAATATGCAAGATTGTAAAGTTTAACACCTATACCTAAAAAAACAATGTGTCCCAAATCCACCCAAGACCGTGAACACAGCGCAGCATCGCCGCATGAAAATGAGGCAGGTCGCTCATTTTACAGGCTGCAGTGAAGTGTTACGAGCTTTCTAATTGACACACAGAGAGACCTGGCTCAGCACATCTGAAGGAAGCATTAATATAGACAGAACCAAACAGACTGCCGGTAAATCCAAATTCAAAGCCGCCCGGAAGAGCGCTCCGGCTACCGGCGGTGTGAAGAAACCTCGCCATTACAGGCCCGGCACCGTGGCGCTGAGAGAGATCCACTGCTACCAGAAATCCACGAGCTGCTGATCCACAAGCTGCCCTTCCAGCACCTGGTGAGAGAAATCGCTCAGGACTTTAAGACCGACCTTCGCTTTTAGAGCTCTGCTGTGATGCTCTGCAGGAGGCCGGCGAGGCTGACCTGGTCGGCAGCTTGTGGATCAGCAGCTCGGTGGATTTCTGGTAGCGGTGGATCTCTCTCAGCACCACGGTGCTGGGCCTGTAACGGTGGGGCTTCTTCACACCGACAGTAGGTGGAGCGCTCTTCCGGGCGGCTTTGGATTTGGATTCATGGGCAGTCAACTTTGTTACATCATCATTAAATTCACTATCCGGTACAACATATGGATCCACTGAACCAACTGCTACACATCGATCACAATAAACAGCTTTATCTCGAGGGTTTAAAACCTCGTAATAAGCATTCATTCTCTCTATTTTCTTTCACGCGCCAGCCACATAGTAAATAAACGATGGAGATGGGAGCAGAGTCATTATCTATCAATGTACCCACGTTTCCTGAAAGCAACATCATGTGAGGACTGATTGCTCTGCTGTCACTCACAATTCCACACCCCTCTCAATCGAAGCCACGCTCTCCCACGCCAGAACGGGACCAAAAGTTTGAAACTGAAAAAATAAGTTCTGAAAGTGAAAAAAAGATCTGAAGGTGAAAAAAAGAAATATGAATTAAAATAAATTATTTGATTAAAAAAATTACAGAGCTGAATCAAAAATGTATTTAAACTGAAAAATATGTCTTACACTTATTTTTATTTTGATAATACTTTTTAAATGATTATAAAATTCAAGAACAAACATTGAATTTTCAGTTTCAAAATTTATTTTTTCAATCTTTTTTATTTTTAGATTACAAAACTTTAATTTTCAGTTTCAAAATTAATTTTTTCAATCTTTTTTATTTTCAGATTACAAAACTTTTGGCCTTGATTTAGCTCCATAATATTACACAATACACAGTTGTATGCAAACATTTGGGTGCCCTTGGTTAATTGATTTTTTTCTTTTTTTGGCATCAAATCAAAATCTAAAATTTTTACTTTTTGTGTTGAAATTATGCTATTTATAGTTGAAGTGAGCGAGAAGCTCAAAAACATGATATTACTTAAATAAAATGAATATCCATGATGCTGATCCTTAAGCCTTGTTTACACATAGACGGTTTTGTTGGCGGGCAATACGTAGACCGAAGTTCATGGTAGTTCCGGCTGTTTTCGCGGTGGAAAGGGGCGGAGCATTTTGCCGGTGTTTTGGCTGCCGTACTATCCGCAAATACACAGATAAAACACCGCTAAATCTGCCGAATAAAGCGGCATTTTGACGCCGTAGCATCCGGCACACGTCAGGCAACGGGGGTTAATACCCCGTTCTATCCTTTACAATTGCAGATTAAGACGCGCGTGAGAATGGCGGTGTTCTGCTGCCGCCGATAATGCCCTGTGTACCGCTGGATTTATTCAGGCAAATCCTGCGTTACTCCAGGAACTTTTGCATATAGACACCGCCCCCAGAGTATAATAGGCTGAAGCCTCTGTCACTTCAGGGGGAGGGAGATCATCCTCAGCTTTTCTTCTCCTTCCATTAAACCACAAAACAAAAACTTAACTTTTAGAACGCTAAACCGATAAACCATTAAAAAATTTAACGGAAATTTCTGCAAATTTTTAGTATTGAATCGGTCGCAGACACATCATATTACACTGTCAGCTACTGATAAGCCGTTTTCAAGTTTAAGCACCGCAGGGTTTGCTGGACATTCCCAAGATCACAAACACAAAACGAACACACGAAAAAAAAAAAAATAATAAAAATAAAACCCACGAACACTGTCATCATCTTTATCAAAAGCAATAAATCGCAGTATTCTCAAGGTCAGTGCTACGTCACTTCCGCAAAGTGGCCAATCCGAAGGCGAGAATTTGTGCTTTTGTGACTGTCCACTCGGTGAAAACATGCTCGTCTGTATGTTGTTTTATTGAAATCATCTGTTTGTTTTTTTTTGTTTGTTTGTTTTTTGTCTCTAACTTGCTTCTAACAGCCAGCTAACAACTATCATTGCCTGGAACTATAAGATTTATACACCAATCTGACCTAAAATGAACCATTGTGCATTAAATTGACTTTATTGAAGAGTCTGACCCCTTTGAAAAGTGACCATATTAAATGTATTTGTATTGAGTTCTGCAATGTTTTCACCGACAAAACCTGCCCCTCGAGGTTAAATGCCCGGATGACCAACCTTGAAAATTAGAAGTCACAGTTTAGCTCTATATTATATATTTATAAAGTGTTAACAGAGCTACAACTCACCCGTATTGCATTCACAAACACAAAACAAATGCACAAAAAATAGATAAATAAAAACATTGACTTTTGAGCTGCTTACATACCGTTTTTGTCCACAGTGTAACTTCTTGCAGCACTTGTGTGCTTTAACCTGTGAACGGGAAGTCTTAGCTAGCTCTCTGCATTCATAAACAGGAACTAACATGTATGATTTTTGGATTTACAAATGGTTTTCACCGTTAAATTTACTCACTTTACTAGCAAAAAAAAAGTTAAATTTAACGGAAGCTAATTGGTCCACTGATGGTTTTCAGAGTTATCTGAAAAGCTAATCTGCTAATGAAAAAATTAGCTATGCTAATTAGCAGTTAGCGGAACTGTGCCCACCACTGCTAATTAGCATAATTATGGAGCAACTAATGAATGTTTTGCTGTATTTAAGAGGTCACCAACAAAATCAGTGCCATGTAGCATTTATTAATCTCACGCACGCAACAAAAATGATGTGATAGTTGAGACACGTGATTGCAGTGTCAATGGAACATTGCCTCATGTAATAATCACTGACAGTGCTGGAGATTTTGAATGAATACAAATGCAATGTCATAATTTTGCGGGCGGTTCTGACCACCTTTTCTTCCATGAACCGCATACTTAATATAATGACCCTCAAGTAGAACAATAGGTTGTTGTGGTCCCATCCCATCGCATCCAAGAAAAGTACATAGAGTGATGTGAGGCACACAAGGAACAGTCATCACGCTTGTCTGTGGAACGTCACAGCAGCAGGTTGTATAGGCACTCTATTTCAATGTTTCCATTTTTTCAAGGTTGCTGAAATAATATAATGCAGGGAGCTTTTTTTTTACAATTTGCGAGTATGAAAACTAATGGTGTAACAATAACATTTCTTTTCAGGATTGAATTTTCAGTGAAACACACCAAGTTAACCCAACATGTAAGGCTGTCATATCCATCAGGATCACATCAGACTGTGGTTTTCTTCCATACAGCCAACTTGAAAATGTCCATGAGCATTCCAAAAAGGAAGTGCTTGTTTTGATTTGAAGGCTGAGAACCACCCGTCATTGCTGCATTAAAATGTTGCAACTGTTGCTGTTTTGTGAAAAATACTGGAGCTGAAACTGAGAACAGAAGACATGTTAACACCAGTCGTTAAGCTCATTACCACACACACACACACACACACACACACACACACACACACACACACCTTCAACTGCTTAGTCCAATTAAGGGTCACGGGGGCTGGAACCTATCCCAGCAGTCATAGAGCGCGAGGCAGGGTACACCCAGGACAGGACGCCAGTCTGTCACAGGGCCACATACAGACAAACAAACACAGACACACCCACGCGCACACCGACGGACAATTTAAAGATTCCAATCCACCTAACCCACATGTTTTTGGATGTGGGAGGAAACCGGAGCACCCAGAGGAAACCGGAGCAAACATGGGGAGAACATGCACTCCACACAGAAAGGCCACAGGCAGGAATTGAATCCATGACCTTCTTGCTGTGAGGCAACAGTGCTAACCACTAAGTCACCGTGCTGCCCCAAGCTTATTACCATCATTTTTAATTTTCATTCTCTCTGGTGTCTAAATGTTACCTGGCATCGCAGAACATCAACAATTACAGGAGCTGCTGCTGCCAATGCTGGCTTGCTTTCCATTTGAACACATAGCTACAAACAACACTCCACACAGTCCATGTTATGATGGAACCAAAAGGCTTTTTTGTTAAAAAAAAAAAAAAAGTAGAATTCAGTTTTTATTTTCCTGACCTGGAAAGCAGCTCTGACTTACTTATTTCCTTTACATCTTGGACAAAATGAGACTGTGGACGACCACAGGGTGACACAGGAGGACAGAGCTATTTTGCGAGATGAGGAGCGTCTCTCCTGCTTTTTGCCTGACTCCAGACTGATATAATTAAACCAACAGATTGGTTCAAATAAATGCTAAATATGCCTGATTTATTTAATAATGTCATGTTGTGATGGCACAGTCTGAGATAATGACCTTGTCTAATGATATGACCAGACTGTTTCCTTAATATCACAGGTTAAAGCTGATATGATAGTGCGGGTCATGCACTTCTGATGATGATAGCAAGCAAAAACTGGAGGAAAGCGAGATGCCCTGTTGTGCATCAGGCTGTAGCATCATCCCTGTAATCTGCTGGAACACATGAAATGAAATTATCTCCTTCCAGCAGAGACAGTCTATTTATCATCAATCTCCCTTTGCCGGGCAAATAGGATGTTCCAATAATTAATTGCTATTAAATCTGGCAAATTAATATTAATTTTACAATGGTAATATTGCAGCACCCATTTTAGGGTACCGCATAAAATTAATCTTAAAATACTCTGAAGATTCCGTTTTTAAATTCCTACATGCTAATTAGTGACTATTTCTGCATTGTATCGGTAAACAAACAAATAAAATCATTGCTTTACATTTATTACACAAAGACAGTGAGCAAAGGGAGATAAAGAAATCAATATTATATTTGTGACATAATGAATGCATATAGTTGTCAATCTGCTAAAACTAACAGAGGTGGACTGATTTGATCACCATCTTTGAGTTGCAGGCATCAGCTCCAACTTTGCATCAAAGAAGCACCTAATGATCCTCTGCAGTCATTATTGAGCAAAGTAAGGTTTTCCTTATTGCACACTGGAGTGAAGGAAACTCGGAGTGTCATTTCAATAAAAGCATAAAACACAAGCACTTCAGAAGGAGATTACATACCTTCCTCTTGTGCCATATGTTCCTGAATGCTTCAAATGTGTTTTGGATCTTGGATCGTAGATGTTTTGGATTAAATTAAAATTAAAATCTCTCATTTTCTACTGCATTATCTATCTGTTCACCAAATTTCATCCATGCTCTCAGGTTAAATGTTGCTGTATGCCAAATAATCTTCTGGATCTCAGTTCCACAATATATTCCAGATCTTCTCAACAAATTGATTCACTTATTCACTGTACGTTACATAGCTCATTTTGGGCCTCATGAAAAGAAATCTTATTGGGTCATTCCCCATATTATTTTGTCAGTATTATAATTGTGTTAGCGGCCTGTCTGGGCCCCTGTCATTGGGTCCCTAAAATCCTTTTACTTACAGTATTCTCCTCTTTTCGGCACTCCTGCTTAGAGTCATGTCAAAACAACTGCAGATTCCAAGATCACCACTTCACACAATTGCACATAAGTACAAGTTATTCGGATGTGTCACCAAGGTGTGGAAGAAGACCCAAACTGTCACCCTCAAATGAAAAGAAATTGGTAGAGCGTGACAGCGTACTTCTCTGACGTGCGCACAATTATACGCTGCTGCACTGCATGCACACTGTATACCAAAGAAGGACAGTGACACCAAGTCGGCTAACAGTTTGGTTCCAATGCTCCTCAGCGCGGTCCTGCAGGTGTTCCACCTGCTGCATGTGCCTGATGTTTGGGAAAATGAGCGAGACAAGAGCCGCATGAAACCATACATCTGGGTCTGTCCGTCTCCTCCTCCTTTCTCCACCACTCCATGGCACAGAGCCCAACTGGAGTCACAAAGTTCTTCAGCTGTGAATTTTGAGGAGCAAACTGGAGCGATCTGAATTGTTCAGCAGTTGATGGATGAATATGGGTGTGTGTGTAGAGACAATTCGCCTCATTCACAACATAACAGAACTTAACAATGCGCTGTAACGCGCGTTAGTGCACAACAGGATGCAACAACGCGGGACGTTATTTTTGACCGTGTGTAATGGTATACAAATAATGTGTTGTGTGGGCCGCTGAAGAGGAGGTACTGCTGGCCCACCACCACCAGTCGGCGCCCTGCTTGGAGTGCGGGCTTCAAGCATGAGAGGGCGCCGTAGCCATTGGAAGTGACAGCTGTCACTTGTCAACCACACCAGCTGTCTCTCATCAACCATCACATAAGAAGCGGATTACAACTCCACCTCCTCGCCGAGAAATCATCTACCACTAGAGGTAATCTTCTCTGCTGTATTCTCTGAGTGTTTTTCAAATTGTGATCTGTGTGCAGCCGTATACCTGTAAAGTCTGTTGGAGATTGGATTGGCGGATAGTGAGAAGACGACGGTCTTCGTCTCTCACTCCATCCAGAAGAGGGACAAACAGGAGCTGCACGAGTGATAACGTATCTGGAGGTGGAGGTTTTCCCTCCCGGAGGAATTGTGTGTAAAGGTTGCTGGGTGTGAGGACTCACACTCACCGTCATCTGTTTCTTGTCTGCCAGCAGTACCAGGGCCGACAACGGAGGACAGAGACCACCTGGGGACTCAGGACTTGGCGGCTCCGGTGTTCTTCAGGCCGTTGGTGGTGGAAGCGGTGTGGGCCCCGGCTCTTCGATCATCAGAGGTCTCCTATCTTTGAGCCTGCCCACAGTCCTCTTGTGTACAATTGGCATCCACTATTTTTCTGTCTGTATTCCGTTGTGTGCCTTCACAACATTAAATTGTTACTCCTTTTCTTATCCATTGTCCGTTCATTTGCGCCCCCTGTTGTGGGTCCGTGTTACGACACCTTCACAACAGGATTTCTCGGCCATTCGTCATGGATCCCGAGGGGCGTCAACCACAGCTTGAACAGCCAATGGGAGAACAAGGAGCGCAGGCATCAGCAGGAGGCGTGGTAAGTGATCTGCAGCAAATCCTTACCGCTTTCACTGCTCAGTTACATCTGGTAACCGAGCAAAATGCAATCCTCAATCGGAGGATGGAGGCTCTCACCACCAGAGTGGAAGCACGCGAGTCAAACGTCGCTGCAGTGTCTCCTCCTGCTGGCCCGGGGCCTAATACAGACGTTCCACTGGCCGTTCAACAACCCCCCCCCCACCATCCCCTGAAGCTTACATAAGCCCTCCCGAACCGTACGAAGGCTGTGTTGAAACGTGCGCAGACTTCCTAATGCAGTGTTCGCTCGTTTTTGCACAGCATCCGGTTATGTACGCATCAGACGCCACCCGGGTGGCTTATGTAATTAATCTGCTTCAAGGTGAGGCACGCGCTTGGGCTACAGCGCTCTGGGAACAGGATTCATGGCTTCTGACATCATGCGCTGGGTTTATACGGGAATTCAAACAAGTGTTTGATCATCCCAACAGAGGCGAGACCGCCTCGACCGTGCTGCTGTCAATGAGACAGGGGCGTCGGAGCGCAGCTGATTACGCTGTCGACTTCCGCATCGCGGCTGCGAGGTCTGGCTGGAATGACGTTGCGCTCCGCGCTGCCTTCATAAGCGGACTGTCTCCAGTACTGAAGGAGCATTTACTGGCTAAGGACGAACCGCAGGATTTCGACGGGCTTGTCAATCTGGTTATACGCTTAGACAACCGCTTAAATGAACACCGTCGGGAGCAGGCCGGGGGGCGTGGCCGGGCACAAGCCGTCCCTCTCTCTTCCGGGTCCGAAGGGGTGACGTCGTCCCCACGTTCCATTGCCAGAGGGCTCCGTGTGGCAACAGCTCCCCCTGCTGACGAAGCTATGGACACGAGCAGGGCCAAAGTGAGATCTGATGTCAGACAAAGGAGGCTGGCCCGCGGGGAGTGTTTTTTACTGTGGCTCATGTGAGCACATGTTAAAAGACTGCCCCAAACGGTCAAACACCAACGCCCGTCCTTAGAAACTGGGCTAAGGGTGGGCCATAACATGTACACGGGGAGACCCCGCAGATCAGCACGAATCCCAGTGATAATCCTGAGTGGGGATTTAACCCTTCACGCCCCAGCACTGGTGGACACGGGGTCCGAATGGAATCTGTTGGATAGCAGATGGGCAAAGGAAGTAGGGCTCCCTCTAGTGGCTCTGCCTTCGCCTTTGAAGGTACGGGCACTAGATGGCACTCTAGTCCCGTTAATCACACACCGGACACAGCCCGTGACTCTGGTTGTGTCTGGGAATCACAGGGAGGAGATCGTGTTTTACGTAACACCTTCTACCTCCCGAGTGATTTTGGGTTTTCCTTGGATGGTGAAACACAATCCCCGGATCGATTGGCCGTCTGGGGTAGTGGCGCAGTGGAGCGAAGCCTGCCACCGGGAGTGTTTAGGATCCTCAGTTCCACCCGGGATCACGGCTAAGGAGGAGGTTAAAGTCCCTCCCAATCTGACGGCGGTGCCTGAGGAGTACCATGATCTGGCTGATGTTTTCAGCAAAGATCTGGCACTCACTCTTCCCCCGCACCGACCATACGATTGTGCCATTGATTTGATTCCGGACGTTGAGTACCCGTCCAGTAGACTGTACAACCTCTCAAGTCCGGAACGCGAATCAATGGAGACCTACATCCGGGACTCCTTAGCTGCCGGATTGATCCGGAACTCCACCTCCCCGATGGGTGCGGGCTTCTTTTTTGTGGGTAAGAAAGACGGCGGACTCCGTCCATGCATCGATTACAGGGGGTTGAACGAGATCACCGTTCGCAATCGATACCCATTGCCCCTCTTGGATTCGGTGTTCACACCCCTGCATGGAGCTCAAATATTCACCAAACTTGATCTTAGGAATGCGTACCACCTGGTTCGGATCCGGAAGGGAGACGAATGGAAGACGGCATTTAACACCCCGTTAGGTCATTTTGAGTACCTGGTCATGCCGTTTGGTCTCACCAACGCGCCCGCAACGTTCCAAGCATTGGTTAACGACGTCTTGCAGGACTTCCTGCACCGGTTTGTCTTCGTATATCTGGATGATATACTCATCTTTTCTCCGGACCCTGAGACTTATGTCCAGCATGTACGTCAGGTCCTACAGCGGTTGTTAGAAAACCGGTTGTTTGTGAAGGGCGAGAAGTGTGAGTTTCACCGCACTTCTTTGTCCTTCCTGGGGTTTATCATCTCCTCCAACTCCGTCGCCCCGGATCCGGCCAAGGTTGCGGCGGTGAGGGATTGGCCCCAACCAAAAAGCCGTAGGAAGCTGCAACAGTTCCTCGGCTTTGCAAACTTCTACAGGAGGTTCATTAAGGGTTACAGTCAGGTTGTTAGCCCCCTGACTGCCCTGACCTCCACTAAGGTCCCCTTCACCTGGTTGGACCGGTGCGAGGCCGCGTTTAGGGAGTTGAAACGCCGGTTTTCGTCTGCGCCAGTTCTGGTGCAGCCTGATCCTACTCGCCAGTTTGTAGTGGAGGTGGACGCCTCAGACTCAGGGATAGGAGCCGTGCTGTCCCAGAGCGGGGAGTCCGATAAGGTTCTCCATCCTTGTACCTACTTTTCCCGCAGGTTGACCCCCGCTGAGCGGAATTATGACGTGGGCAATCGGGAACTCCTCGCGGTGAAGGAGGCTCTGGAAGAGTGGAGACACCTGTTGGAGGGAGCTACGGAGCCTTTCACGGTTTTCACGGACCACCGGAACCTGGAGTACATCCGGACCGCCAAGCGGCTGAACCCCAGGCAAGCCCGCTGGTCCCTGTTCTTCGGACGCTTTGACTTCCGGACCACCTACCGCCCCGGGACTAGGAATCAACGGTCCGATGCACTGTCCCGGGTGCACGAAGAGGAGGCCAAGGCTGAGTTGTCGGACCCCATCGAAACCATCCTTCCCGAGTCCACTGTCGTGGCCACCCTCACCTGGGATGTGGAGGAAACCGTCCGGGAGGCCCTGGCAAGGAACCCGGACCCGGGAGATGGTCCGAAGAACAAACTTTACGTCCCACCAGAGGCTAGGGCTGCCGTCTTGGACTTCTGCCACGGATCCAAGTTCTCCTGTCATCCCGGAGTGCGTAGGACCGTGGCAGTAGTCCAGCAGCGCTTCTGGTGGGCGTCACTGGAAGCCGACGTCCGGGACTACGTCCAGGCCTGTACCACCTGTGCCAGGGGCAAGGCGGACCATCACAAGACCAGGGGTCTCCTCCAACCCCTGCCTGTGCCTCATCGCCCCTGGTCCCACATCGGCCTGGGCTTCGTCATGGGCCTCCCGCCGTCCCAGGGCAACACCGCCATACTGACGATAGTGGACCGGTTCTCCAAGGCGGCCCACTTCGTGGCCCTCCCGAAGCTCCCAACGGCCCAGGAGACAGGAGACCTCCTGGTCCACCACGTTGTGCGTCTGCATGGGATACCGTCGGACATCGTCTCGGATCGTGGTCCCCAGTTCTCCTCGCAGGTCTGGAGGAGTTTTTGTAAGGAGCTGGGGGCCACCGTACGTCTCTCGTCCGGGTATCACCCACAGACGAACGGCCAGGCAGAGCGGGTGAACCAGGACTTAGAACAGGCCCTTCGCTGTGTAACCTCCGCGCATCCGGCGGCCTGGAGTAACCATCTGGCCTGGATCGAGTACGCTCACAACAGCCACGTGTCATCTGCCACCGGCCTCTCCCCTTTTGAAGCATGTCTGGGCTACCAGCCCTCTTTGTTCCCACTTGTGGAGGGAGAGGTCGGGGTACCCTCGGTCCAGGCCCACCTGCGGAGGTGCCGCCGGGTGTGGCGGACCGCCCGTTCTGCCCTGTTGCGGGCCCGGACGAGGGCCAAGGCCCATGCAGATCGCCGGCGATCCCCGGCCCCTGCATACCAACCGGGGCAGGAGGTGTGGTTATCCACTAAGGACATCCCGCTCCAAGTGACATCCCAGAAACTGAAGGACCGTTTCATTGGACCATTCCCCATCGCCAAGATCCTCAGTCCGGCCGCAGTGAAGCTGACACTCCCGGCTTCACTGCGGATCCACCCGGTTTTTCATGTCTCTAGACTCAAGCCATACCACGCCTCACCACTCTGCACCCCTGGACCCGAGCCACCTCCTGCCCGAATCATCGACGGGGAGCCGGCATGGACTGTTCGTCGGCTTCTGGACGTCCGTCGGAAGGGCCGGGGTTTTCAGTACTTGGTGGACTGGGAGGGGTACGGACCCAAAGAACGCTCCTGGGTGAAGAGGAGCTTCATCCTGGACCCGGCCCTCCTGGTCGATTTCTACCGCCGACACCCGGACAAGCCTGAGGGGGGGGTCCTGTTGTGTGGGCCGCTGAAGAGGAGGTACTGCTGGCCCACCACCACCAGTCGGCGCCCTGCTTGGAGTGCGGGCTTCAAGCATGAGAGGGCGCCGGAGCCATTGGAAGTGACAGCTGTCACTTGTCAACCACACCAGCTGTCTCTCATCAACCACCACATAAGAAGCGGATTACAACTCCACCTCCTCGCCGAGAAATCATCTACCACTAGAGGTAATCTTCTCTGCTGTATTCTCTGAGTGTTTTTCAAATTGTGATCTGTGTGCAGCCGTATACCTGTAAAGTCTGTTGGAGATTGGATTGGCGGATAGTGAGAAGACGACGGTCTTCGTCTCTCACTCCATCCAGAAGAGGGACAAACAGGAGCTGCACGAGAGATAACGTATCTGGAGGTGGAGGTTTTCCCTCCCGGAGGAATTGTGTGTAAAGGTTGCTGGGTGTGAGGACTCACACTCACCGTCATCTGTTTCTTGTCTGCCAGCAGTACCAGGGCCGACAACGGAGGACAGAGACCACCTGGGAACTCAGGACTTGGCGGCTCCGGTGTTCTTCAGGCCGTTGGTGGTGGAAGCGGTGTGGGCCCCGGCTCTTCGATCATCAGAGGTCTCCTATCTTCGAGCCTGCCCACAGTCCTCTTGTGTACATTTGGCATCCACTATTTTTCTGTCTGTATTCCGTTGTGTGCCTTCACAACATTAAATTGTTACTCCTTTTCTTATCCATTGTCCGTTCATTTGCGCCCCCTGTTGTGGGTCCGTGTTACGACACCTTCACAACATAATGAATGTTTATGAGTTCAGTGGTACGAATATTTCATTCAGTGAATTCACCTCATGAAATATTCGTTCCATTGAAAAGATTGTAAAAACATTATGTGTTTTATATAATGGCTAAAATAGATCCTTGTCATTTGATATTTTATTAATTTATAAACAACAGAAAAGGGACTTACATTTTGGTGTTCAACTGTAATGTGTAGTCCAATGATGCTGTGCACTGACTCCGGACTTCCATAAAAAAAAAAAACACTTTGTGTAGTTCCTCACTCCAGCCAAAAATCACATCAGCATTTCACGTGCGCGATCGCGTGTGCGTGCATGAGGACAGGCGCGCATATGTGCCTGTGCGTGCAGAGTGCAATGGTACCAAACGTATGGAGCCAAATTTGCACTCTAAATGGAACCAAGCTGCACTCTAAATGCAATGCAACACAATTGAGATAAATTAATCCATGTCATGTGACATACAAAGCACCAATCAAATGACAAGGATCCACTCAGCCATTATATAATTCCTGATAATTCTCCAGCTACACGTGCCATTAATCGTAATTCATGGTAACAGGTTGCAGCAGTTCCTGAGGACACCTGACACTCTGCCCCGAATCATCACATTCATGATCAGCAGCCAAGAATCAAGACGGATCAACACACTCAGTTGCGACTTCCACGACATGAGGCGAAATGAGGGTGGTGCGTGACATTCGTGGAAGATTTTTTTGACAGCCAAAAACATGCTCCACGATAATATCACGCACCAACACGCACTATTAAGAAACCTATTCAGATGCGTTAAGTCACGTTAAGAATGGCAGGAATGTGCCAAGAATGATGCAAATATGACATTCGTAACACATCTTATGTGTAAACGCACCATTAGGACGTTCAGGAACAACCCAGGAACCACCAAGTCTCAGGCCTGCCATGAACTGGACACTGCTAGAACGCCAGCTTCACTACCGGCGTGAAGTTAGACAGTAGACAGTAGTTCATTATTCAGACAAGTAATTCGCAATGAAGCAGTTCTGGTTATATTATGGGCAAAAAATGTTTTTAAAATGGAAAAAAACATGCCCTGTTGAATTCTACCTTTAAAAAATCCAAAATAAAACAATGATTTGGTTTTGATGCTTAAAACAGTAATTTGGTTGTAATGCTTAAACCAAAAATACAATGACAGAATATGGAAAGCGTAAACAAACATATACTCATTTATTAGGCTTGTGCTTTGAATTAAATGTCAAATCCTTACACCTCACTCTAGTCACAACTTTAGTGAAAAAAGTGCTGCAAAAACAATTATGAAAAAAGAACTGACACACATAAAAAAAAACATCTAGAAATAAAAGAATGACAAAAACAATTTAAAAATTAAAAAAATAGTCAAGATGACAAGTGACTACTGTACAAATAATATTTTGAAAATTCTGATTTTCTGCGCTGAATAGCTGTCCACGCTTAAGCAGTAATAGCTTTTACATGGGCAAGTGCATTTTGGCGCCACATGCCCAGATATGTCAAGTGCCCTTGCCCCATGCCCACCAACCTCCATTTCACCCCCTTAAGTGTGGACAGTTATTCATTTTCTAGACAGTAGTTTGTCATATCATTAAATACAGTGAAATTGAGGGGTGAGAGGGGGTGAAATGAAGGTTGGGGTGGATGGGGCAAGGGCACTTGACGTATCTGGGCATGTGGCGCCAAAATTCACTTTCCCATGTAAAAGCTATTACTGCTTAAATGTGGACAGTTATTCAGATTCTGAACAGTGATTCAGATTCCAGACAGTAGTTCGCCATATCATTAAATACAGTGAAATTGAGGGGTGAGAGGGGGTGAAATGGAGTTTGGTGGGCATGGGGCAAGGGCACTTGACATATCTGGGCATGTGGCGCCAAAATGCACTTGCCCATGTAAAAGCTATTACTGCTTAAGCATGGACAGTTATTCAGTGCAGAAAATCAGAATTTTCAAAATATTATTTGTACAGTAGTCACTTGTCATTTTAACTATTTTTTAATTTTTTAATTGTTTTTGTCATTCTTTTATTTCTCATTGTTTTTTGATGTGTAACTGTAAGCTCTTTTCATATTGTTTTTGCAGCACTTTTTTTCCACTAAAGTTGTGACTAGAGTGAGATGTAAGGAGTTGACAGATTTAATTTTTGGTTTAAGCATTACAACCAAATTACTGTTTTAAGCATCAAAACCAAATCATTGTTTTATTTTGGATTTGTTAAAGGTAGAACTCAACAGGGCATGTTTATTTCCATTTTAAAAACATTTTTTGCCCATAATACAACCAGAACTGCTTCATTGCGAATTACTGTCTGAATAATGAACTACTGTCTACTGCCTAACGTCACGCCGGTAGCATCACTGTCCACAGTGAAGCAAGTTTTAATCATGATGGACTGAGAGGATGCTGACCAAGAAAGCAGCTCTTGCTCCAAAACTGACACCTTCAAGCTAAATTGAAATTTGCAGCTGCCCACATAAATAAGCCAAATACCTTCTGGAGAAAAGTTTTATGGTCAAATGAGAAATGATTGAGCTATTTGGCCACAATGACAAGAGATATATTTGTGAGGCTTTCAAACCTAAGAGCACTGTGCCAGCTGGTAATCATGGTGGTGGGAGCATCATGCTCTGGGCTGTTTTGCTGCAAGTGGTACTGGTCTATTGCACAAAGTGGATGGAATAATGACGAATACTTCCAAATTATTCAACCTCACCTCAAATCAACAGCTTGAAATGTAGCCACAATTGGGTGTTCCAGCAGTACAACGATCCCAAACACACTTCAAAACTGGTCATCAACTACCGTAAAAATGTGACTCTGTTCTGAGGCGGACTATATCTTTCTGTTTTTTGATCATTTTTGTAAAATCCAGGAAACCAGCCAATTTAAATGAACACTACCAATTCTGCAAAGATGAGTGGTCAGATATTCAACCACAATTATGCCAGAAGCTTGCTGAAGGCTACCAAAAGTAGAGGTGCCACTTGTTAAAGTACATTTAATCAAATATTATTGGGATGTATGTATGTATTTGAGCCTGTATGTATAATTTCGACCCTGTGTGGATGAGACAAGCTCCAAAATAAATTCAATATCATGCACCCAATAATTCTTGTTTTTTAAAGTCAAAATGTAACATTATTAATTAATCTTTTGATTATTTTCTGATTTAACTGATTGGTGGTTTAGTCTATAAAATGTGTTTCTCAAAGCCCAAGATAATGTCCTCAAATGTGTTGTTTTGTCCACAACCCAAAGATATTCAGTTTGCTGTCAGAGAGGAGTAAAGAAACCAGGAAATGTTCACATTTAAGAAGATAAAATCAGAGAATTTAGACATTAAAAAAGAAGACTCAAAATTATTATTTGATTACCTATTATAACTATGAAAGATGCTGATTCACTGAATAATCAATGAATTGTTGCATCTATAATAAACATGGTGGACAGTGAGGCATTTAACTCAGTTTACAACACTTATTCCTCTTCAACAACACAAGTCAGGTCATCATCAGGTCATCAAAGTTGTTTTTAATAAGATGATGGTTGGTGGTTTTTGTTTGTCTACTTTTTCATATTCCTAGAGGGTGATAAATGCACCTATCCATGCGTCAGTCATATCTTCCTTTGCCTATGATAACTCAAACACAATTTATCATATCTTCACCAAATTTGAAGCAGACATTTGAAACAAGTGTATCTTGGACAAGTTCAAATTGGTGCATGATCAGGTTTCACCAAGTCCCTCTAAGGACCACCCATTTTACACAACAGTGTACTGATTATTTAAGCAGTTTAACAAACAACAAATTCCATCATATTTACTGTGATAGTATCTATGAATGTGTCCTGGCTGAAGCCAAGCTCCAGAAGATCGAGTATGTCATCAACCAGCTTGGGTGGGTAGGTCATGTCATTAGGATGGATGACAGCCAATTTCCCAAACAGATCTTCTACTCCCAACTGGGGAAAATGGTCCAGAGGAGAGCAGAAGGGCAGAAGAAATGCTTTGCTTCAGGACTTCCTGAAGCACAACCTCAAGAGCTGTTCCACTGACCCGAGGGTTAGAGCCAGCTGGCAACCAATGATGCACACGGGAGTGGATGTTTTAGAAAAATGCAGACGAACAACACAGAGGGGGAAGAGAAAGGAGAGAAAGCAAGACCCTGACCAGCCGAAGCTTCCTGCAGCAACCACATGCAGCGCCTGTCACAAACTGTGCACATCAAGACTGGGCCTGATCAGTCATCTCCAGGTTCACAATCACATCCAGGAGTCTGCCAACAGACCATCTTCCTCACCGCCGAGGGGTTGCCAAGATGACGATCTATGTATGTGTACTGTTCAGTACAAATTCAGATAAAAGTTTGGATCCAGTGGAACAAAATATATTTTTGTAGTGGGATGTAATCTAAATTCAGTCAATGTAATTTTGCAACCACGACTACAAGACACAACACATCTGTCAATATAATGCACGTATCAAATTTGTTTGCTTTTCTGTGGCATTTCTTTTGTGTTATGCAGAATAATACAGCAACTTGGAGACAGAGCTCAGTTTTGCTGTGATGTGACGTCTCCTGATTTACACTAAAAACACGCCGCCTCTCCTGAATCGCACCCGACTGACGCAGGTTTTGGTCTTGTTCACCTCCAACTCTTATCTCGTTAGAGGCAATACATGTCGCTTTGTGTCTGACAAAGAAGCCAGTACTACAGAGGAAAACACATTCTTCTTTTTATTCACACACCTTGAAGCATTCAGTGTTATTGTGACTGTTTCCCACGTCGCTGACCCTTTGGTTGGCTCTGACCTCTGCACTTTTAAGAACCAAATAAAACTTTGCCATTCCAGGAACTGTTTTGTCTCCATCCTGTTGGTCTACTGCTCTCGTTAAGCCTCTACAAGAGGATTTGAGAGGCCGAGGGTCGCAGCAGCTACTCGTTTTCTTCCTGAACTGGTGGGCCACTCTATTTAAAGTCTGGCGTGGGCTAAATAAATGGATTAGCAGAGGAAGGTGCAGGCTGGAGAGGCCTGCACACCATCAGCACAATCATTTTGTCAAGAATAAAAATGCAATTAGAAGCATTTTCTTTATGAGTGGCAAAGCCTTGTGACGGCTCTGGGTTGTGTATTGACGTCTTAATATTGTTAGCAAATGAAATAAAAGATATAAATGTATGAGGGGGTGCTCTAAGTGTCCCACTCTGTACGTTGAAGTGTGTGAGTAGCACGCCTGGTGATATCGCATACGGCTCAGAATAACAGGAAACACTACAGCTAATTGAAAGCATTGTGCTCTATTCCAGCTGCAACCGAGCAGCTGATTGGAAAGATAATTGAATCCGGGAAGTGAGATTTAACAAGGGAGTCCCCGGTGTTGTTAGATGGAAATCAGAAAGGAAGATGCAAACTGGAAGAAAATGACACGTGAGAACTGTGTTCATTTTCTGCAACATGCACTCTGTTCTCTCCAGAGAAATAAGTTGCATGGTCCAGCTCCAAAATCACGTTAACTTGCACACACCTGGTGTAACTCCGCTTCAGACTTGCTAATTCTTGAATGCATTACCTGGTTTTTCTCAGAGCAAAATGTGACCCTCTTTGATGTCAAGATTCACTTCCCTCAGACTAATTCTGGTCATCAATAATACAACGTGCCAGAGGAAAAAGAAAGGAAAGACCACCTTAACGACGGCTGTCTTGATCATATTTTAAAAATGACCTCATGAATACCTGCAGAATTCACTAAAAAATATTTCAGAAGTCTTTTTTTTTTTTTTTTTTTTTGTATGAACCCATGTGATGAGGCACCAGCAAGAACGCTTTGAAGACATCCTCAGAGGATATAAATAGTACATTTATCCCCAGTGACACATGCAGACGACAGGCTGACATGACACTGGTCAGTTCTCATTTTGCTAATGATAATTTGACAGAAAAACCTGTGCACCTGCTGCTGCTTTTTTTTTACTATATTTCCCAAAAGTACTGACCAAAATCTGCCAACAAACAATTCATTAAAATACAAACAAATTTTAAATCACTGGTTTTTGAAGTAAATCATTGGAGATTCAAGATTCTTTTGTTTTTTAAAAGCTTGATTTTAAATTTTAATCAGATTTTCACTTTAGTGAATACTGGTGTTCATCAGGGGTGTGTTCTGGCCCCTGCACTGTTCATGGACTAGGTGTTTGGGTTGAGGAGACCAGCAGCTTAACCCTAATTCAGTACACCAGGGGTCCAGGCAAACTGTAGGGTTACATTAATAGATATATTTTCTGAAATCTTTTTGTAATTGTCACCTATTTATATACACCTACTGGCTCCTTTGTAAATACATGTACATATTGTAATTTGTCTTTTTATATTTACTTTTACACCTTTGCACTACGGGAGTTGTCTTTTAATTTCATTGTACCTTGTGTATAATGACAATAAAAAGCATTTGATTCTATTCTATTCTAAATATTTATCTTTATTTCACTTATTTTGATACAGTTTGATTAAATACCATAATAATTTTTTATAGGATCTGCTTGGGCCCCTGTTTGATATAATGGTATCTGGTTGAACTCCATTGCAAAATGTTGAGTTTAGTGTCAATTTTTCATAACTACTAAACTGTCAGAGCAGGTTTTATTCAGGTTATCTGCATCAGAGCAACTGCAGGGAGTAGGAGTGGTTATTGAATTTGTGTACTGACAAGTCATCGTCAAAACAGAGAAAAAAAAAAGATCAAACATCTTTCCAAATGAAATGTGGTTTTTATCAGCCAGATCCTCAAAGGTTTTTTTTTTTTCCAATGGAGCTGCAAAGTGACCCCATCTAGTTATATCACAGATACCTGCAAGAATGGCATAAATAAAAACATGTTCACAGTATTAAAAACAGGATGATCGGACAGCGCCCACATCAGCCCCAGTACTGATGAGGGTTGCATGTCTGTTTGCCAGGAAAGGTTTACTGACGTCAGTTTTGCAGACGATGCTGTGAAGATCCAACCTTTCAATGGTTTAGTGGATTCCGCCATCAGAAGTGTATCTGTATGTGGTGAAAGTGTTGAAATTGTAAAAGCATTCACTTATCTGGGTCTTCTGCTTTTGAGATCAAGATGCTTTGAAAGCGCTCATGGAATACTGAGGTCACTGGACAGAGGTGTTTAGCGATGCCAATACCTTTGCAGGAGACTCACGGTGCTGATGGTGCTTTCTGTGTTAATGGACGGTTGTGAGACGAACGGTCCTAAGGTGATGACTGGATGTCTTTGGTACGAGGTCTGGAGGATCATTGGGTAGCACTGGAGTGACTTTGTGTCAAAAAAACAGTTCCTTAGGAAGTCTCAGATGAGATATATTGCTCGAATTGTGAAGGAAGATCAGCGATGACATTTTGGCCACAATTCACATTTCTCTATACGTGATCCAGCACGCAGGTGTCTCAGTGTTGAGGACCCCAGCAACTGGATGCCAAGGGGATGACCACGTGCCACCTGGCTGCAGCAGATACTGCAGATGGTTACTTTTGAGAGGTAGAAATAGACCAGCTGTCTGTCTGGGTGGTTATTTGATTTGTGCCTGCAGCTTGGCTTAAGGATATGAAACTCTCTTATTGAACTCAAAGAGATTTGCTGCTGAATGGAGCCTTGACAGAAATAATGTGATAGTTTGTATTTTGTGAGCAGCCATCCTTTAGACTTTATTTTCTTCAGAGTGCAGTAGCTCCCACATGATGCAACAGAACTTGAATTCATCTCATATCCAATAAGACGCCACGTCTGATCTCCTTGTGATGTTTAAATCAGACTGAAAGGGAGACTTACATGCTGAATATCCTGGCTATCCATTCATCCTGATGCTGAATCAAATCCCAGCTCATATTTGCCACAGAGCCAGTGGTGGAAAGATAATGGTTTCAGTATTTATTACAGACACATAATTAGAGTATTTCGATATACAGAAATAAAGTCAACATATTGATTTTGGGCATGCCAGCCTGTATGTAGCCGTCATTCTGCTGTGAGATGGCACTTCAAGGCACCAACAGAAGGTCCTGCAAAGTAAAACTTGACAAGCTACTTGAGGATTACAACTTTCTTAAACCATTTAATTTTATTTAACTAAAATAATTCCGTCCATATGGGAACATTCCTCAAGCTGTACAGTAGAGTTGCAATGATTAATTGATTATTCATCAACTATTAAATTAATCCACACCTATTTTGATAATTGCTTAATTGTTTTGAATCTTTTTTAATATTCAAATTCTCTAAATCCCAGCTACATAAATGTGAATATTTTCTGGTTAATTTACTAGTGTCTTTACTCCTGTCTGGCAGTAAACTAAATACCTCTGGGGTCAGAGATGAAGGCATCATTTTAGACCTCTGAAAAACACTAATCAACATTTTTCATCATTTTCTGATGTTTTACAGACAAACCAACGTAATCGAGAAAATAATCTATTGATTGAAACAGTTAAAAATAATTGTTTGTTGCAGCCTTAATGAACAGTATGACTGTGACTCAGAAAGACACACAGAAAAAATTGCTCCTGGTCCTACATTGTTAAAAGTTGTGGCTGACTGAATGATTTAGCTACAAAAAAAAAAAAAAAAACATTTGGGGAAACACAAAGAGTGAACACAAGGAGTCAACCCTGCACATAAGTAAGAATAGGACATATTCAAATTGTTACTTAACTCAGATAGCTTCAAACTTAAAAAAAAAAAAAAAAAAAAAAAAAAACATTTCACTTTACATGCATATTATAAATTAATGCAAAAATACTTAAAATTGTTTCAGGTCATATAAGTTAATGTAACACAAATAAAGCAAGTTAACTTACTTCAGAAAAAAAATGATTTATGTCATAAGGCTACTTGTTTCCTCAAACAGTTTGTTTGTTTGTTTGTTTGTTTGTTTCACAGTGAGTCTATTCATCTCAACTTCATTTGTGATTAATTAGGCAACACACATTGTTATAGAGACTGTAAGCCTGTTAACTTTGTATAATTCATGGATTGACTGTTAACATGCATTCTAATTAAAATTATTTTGGGGGGCGGGGGTGCTGTAGCCTGTCCCATCTGTCAATGGGTGAGAGGCAGTGTAAACCTTGGACAGGCTGCCAGTCTACCACGGGGCGAACCATATAGACCAGGGGTGGGCAACATGTTCCAGAAAGGGCCAAGAGGGTGCAGGTTTTCTTTGCAGCCACTGACTCCACCAGGTGATTTCATTGATTAATATCACTTTGAGCACATGGAATCAGTTAATCAGTGAAATCACCTGGTGGAATCAGTGGCTGCAAAGAAACCCTGCACCCTCTTGGCCCTTTCTAGAACAAGTTGCCCACCCCTGATATAGACAGACAAACACATTCACACTTTCAGTCACACCTGCAGTCAATTTATAGTCACCATGTTGCCTAACTTGCATGTCTTTGGAAGTGGGAGGAGCACGTGGAGGGAACCCATGCAAACACAGGGAGAACATGCAAACGCCACACAGTAAGGACCACATTGGAATTGATTCCAGGACATTCTTACTGTGAGGCAAAAGTGCTAACCAGTAATCCACTGTGCCACCCACCACTGCAATGGATTTGGTGGAAAAAAGTCTGTTGAATAAATATGGATATTGGTTGGGGAGGTGATGGTCTCATGATTGGGGAGGTGATGGTCTAGTGGTTAAAGTGTTGGGCTTGAGACCAGAGGATCCTCGGGTCAAACCCCAGCCTGACCAAAAAATCACTAAGGCCCACTGGGTAAGGTCCTTAATCCCCAAGTTGCTCCCGGTGTGCAGTGAGCACCTTGCATGGCAGCACCCTGACATTGGTGTGTGAGTGTGTCTGTGTGAATGTGAGACATAATTGTAAAGCGCTTTGAGCGTCTGTTGCAGATGTCAAAGTGCTATAAATGCAGTCCATTTATTTACCATTGTACATGATCATAATGTGTCCAAATAACAATTTTCTTATGTTAAATTATATAATTTGGACATATTCTGATCATGTGCAATCGATGTCCATCCTTGTTTCCTTTCTTCAGTGTCGTGTAGATTGTACGTTTAATTCAGGGGTGTGAACAAAATTACTGCATTATCTATTTAGGAATTACAACTATTTTTATACATTGTCCCCTCATTTTCAAGCCCATGATTAATGATTAAATCACCAATTTTCCAGCCAGTTTTCTTTGAACAAGTCAAGCGATGCATACATGAAAATTCAAGCGATGCATACATGAAAATTCAGTAAGGTATATCTTACATATTATATTCCAATTCTAAGGTGGAACTATGCTAGTATACTAAGGTACATCTAAATATCTAAAAAGGAAGAATAAAATAGAAGAGTAGAAAGGAGTAGAGTAGAGCCACTTAGGTGCCTGGTCTTGAGAACCAGGGATGGTAGGTTGAAAAACATTTTTAACCAATGGGAACTCTCCCTACCCTCAAGAAAAAAGTATATATAATAATAAATAATAAGACATAAGAAAGATAAGACATCATATATATAACTTATATTTAAATATTAAGGGTAATAAAAACCTATACAATAAATACGGTACTATATAATATACAGGAGTAGGTATTAAAACCTAAATATCAATACAGGAGAAGATTGTAGTATAGTTAATTTAGTATGTAGACTAGTAGTAAAATTTAATTATAGTAGGTAGGCTAAGCTATAAATCTGGTATTTTATTATAGAAACAGAAGCTATGATGTAATATGTATTGGTATCTATCTAAAGTAACTCTGCTAGCATACTATAGGAAAATAAAAAGCATAATCTATATGCTATCAAATGGAAACCTAAGAACTTAGGTACTATATGTTGATATCTTTAAAAGAACACATAAACTGATAAATCATTAAAAATCTACACCACGTAAAGTAAAATTGTAAATAACGAAAATAAGCTAGTTATAGTTAGAAGAGCTAAGATAGCCGTTAATAAGCCAACCGTACCTAGCAAGTTAAAAAAATAAACAAAAATGGTAATTATTTGTATAAAGTATAATAGCGTAGTTAAACCTACAATAATGTTAACAAATACATATAAAAATAAATGTGGACAAAAGTATGAATTAATGTGGGTTATGTATATTATGTATTATGTATTATTATTATATATTATGTACATGTACATTTCAAAGTCAGTGAATATGTACTGAACTTAATTATGCCATCTCTGAAGGAGTTATGGGCTTCTGCGGCTGTGATTGAACAACTGTGCATAGTGCGACTTTTGTCTGTTGCATTGCCAGTCACAGCTTTATGGTGGTGTGGAGCAGAGAGGGATTTTCTTCAAAAGAAGATGAGAAATTTCAGTGACAGTTTGCATGAAGGTACATGTAGACTTAAGCCTATACGCATATGTGATCTTTTTTGTTGTTGTTTAAAAATCCTTCTCTGTTTTTCTCCACTATTTAACTGTTGCCAGTGACACAGCAGACAAAAGTCACACCACACAGTTTCTTCTGTCACGGTCCACAGTGGTGGGCGAAAGTGTGCCATGAACAGCCAAAACAGGCAGCACTGGCAACCAATCACCTCAGCAGGTGGTCTTACTGATGAGTTGCTCCCTCAATTTAAAGTCCTGATCATCAATGAAATCATCCACTGAGGTGTTCAGTTGCAAGAAAAAAACTGCACTGTGTTGGCCGTTCTTGCCCATACCTGCTATAACTGCTTCAGAGTCGTCATAGGTGTCTTGGTGGCTTCCCTCCCTAGTCTCCTTCTGGCATTTTTTGGAGAACTGTGGACTTTCGACAGATTTAACACACAGTAACATACGGCTTGTATTTCTTAATGATAAAATGTAGAAATACAAATTACATTAAGTGAACTTGGAAATGTCCATGCATCCATCTCCCCACTTAACTAAAGAAAACTGGCTGTAAAAGTGATGATTTGCATTCAAAATAATTCTATTTTTTAGTTTGTGCAATTAATTATGAGATCTGAAAATGGTAGGATTATGTACACAAATGGCTGTAATTCGTAACAGGTTAATGTGATATTTTTGTTAAACCTCTCTACCTAAAGCTGAACAGACAAGCACATTTTGATTCTTTCATTTCAGCTTCATTGTGGTGGTTACTGAAGTTACTGAATTAAAAATAATGCACATTTGAGTTTACAGCCAGTTTGCTTAAGAGCACATATGAATTAACTTTGTCCAAATTAAATTAACAAAGTGGTGTAAGTATTTTGTTTCTTATGTGAATATGGATAGACTTAAGTTGTGTGTCACCAACTGAAGTAATTTTTTGGTTGGTCCAGCAATTCTCTCTTTTATTCTTGTGTAACTCATCAGGATTTAGAGTGCCAGACCTGTTAACAATGCAAGATTAAAAATTTAGCAAGAAGCCCAGTTTACATAATTTTAATTGTTTTGTTTTGTTTTTTTCCTTCCTCTTGACCTTCTGGCAGGCTTGAGTTTCCTGCCTGCTGATCCCCCTGCTTATAGATGGTGGAGATTAAACTTTATTTGAAGACAAAACATCCACTGTGAGCCTCCAGCACTGAAATCAATGTGAGACTTTAGCTTGAGCATGTTCTTTCTGCTAAAACCTGATTAAAATTAATGCACTATTTTCCTTCAGAGGTGCAGGGTTGCAGGTATAGTCTTTGCTTATGTGCAAAATAATGAATCTAATTAATAAGTATGAATGCACTGAAAATATCAGCTAGGTATTACTCTGACATTTTCCAAAATTACCGGATCGGATATCGGAAATAAAATGAAAACAAAATCTGATTTGATCCAAGTTTTCTGTTGCATTGAGTCATGTGGGCTATGTATGTTTTCCTTTCCAGGAGTACAGAATATTTCTTTCACAGTTTGAGTGTTGTGAAAGTGTAGGAACACGGACCCACAACAGGGGGCGCAATGAACGGACAATGGAGAAGGTAAATAACAAGATTTACTTCTGTGAAACAAGCACAATTAATATAACAAACACAATTTGGGGTCGAATCCGCTGGTGTCGTGTGGGCAGGCTCGAAGGTAGGAGACGTCCGTCTCAGTCGAACCGGAACCACCCAGATCTCCTCTGCCACCGAACCCTGGAAATACTGGAACCGCCAAGTCCCGAATTCCCAGGTGGCCACTGCCTCCGCTCGTCGGATCCGGTACTGCTGGCAGGAGAGAGCAACAACACACAGGCGTGGATGACCGCACCCAGTAACGGAGAGGGGAGAAGCCGCCTCCACCTCTTGTCAAAGAACAGCAGGAAGGTGAGTACTTATCCAAACAATGAAGCTATCTGTAGTCACCAGTCCTGAAAAGGTTTAACGGGTTTAGCTGGTTATGCGATATATAAATGCAGAGAATACTACCTTAGTCTTAGGCGATATCTCGGCACTGAGGTGGAGACGCCGTCCTCCTGATATACCTCTGTGCTGAGTGGAACAGCTGTGTCTGGTGATGGGTGACAGCTGTCACCCAGGCTACTCCCATGATGCGGCAGCGCCCTCTGGTGCCTGGAGCCCGCACTCCAGGCAGGGCGCCCTCTGGTGGTGGTGGGCCAGCAGTACCTCCTCTTCAGCGGCCCACACAACATTGAGTTGATGCTTTGTTAGATGAATAGGTTAGCAAAGTACACCCAGACAAATGTAATTATTAACATATGTTATTTTAAGACCGGAAAACTGTGTTAGATTGGTATGGACAAATACCAAAGGCTCCAGTGTCGGTATTGGTATCGGTATCAGTATCGGACATGAAAAATGGTAATGTGCCATTCCTGATAATAAATGTCCATGTTTCTCCAACTATAACATTTCTC